>NC_048893.1:198753926-198902679 GCF_011077185.1 Oxyura jamaicensis | reverse complement strand
AGGCCTGGCCTCCGTCACCGACCCCAGCCCCAGCGGGGACACCGACGGCGACAGCAACGCGGCCCCAGATGACGGAGCGGACGCCAATCTGGAGGAGCGCCTGTCCCACCACGTGAACGGCTTGCAGCAGGTCCTCACCGACCTCACCAAAAACACCAAAGCCCTCACCCGGAGGTACAGCCAGATCCTGGAGCAGATCAACCTCAGTGACGATCAGTCCAGCTCATGAGCCTGCACCCCCAGCCTCCGAGGTAAGATTTTGGGGAGATGCAGAGCCGAGGAGGAGCTGGTCAAGGGGTAACACGTGTTGTCTTCTTGCCCCATCAGCTGGGCGTCTTTCCAGTGTTTGCATCACTCCCCAAAACCCCAGGAGTTTTGAGCCTCAGTCTTCTGTACTTCATTGCTCAACAGATCCCCCTGTGTTTGTTCTTCTCAGTTGCCAGCTGGCACAGGCTGTGCCGCTGAGCAAAGGTCACCCAGTGAGCTCCAGGTTGTCCCCAGGAGTCCCCAGCTTGCAGGATAGGCAATGTCTGGCTCCTGCCCTGCAGACTCAAAATATCCCAAAGCATCTCCAGGGAGGAAAGGGCTGGGTGCTTGGAGGACCCTGAGTTTTGGACTCCTGGAGTTTCCAGACACCAGTGCTCCAGCTGTTTCTCTTTCCTCTCTGAGGAAAATCCTAGAATTAATTTTTCAGGGTGTAAATTGGCCCTTTTTGGACTCCAAATGTCTAAATGTGATGTGCCATCTGCCAACAGCTCAGCTACCTCAATCCTCCCCTAGCCTGGAAAACAAAGCCAGGCTCTGGGCTGGTGGGACTTCAATCCCTCAGCCCCTTTGGCCCCTGTACCCAACCCCAGACATGGGCTCAGGACCAAACAGAGCTCTGACAGGGAAACAGAGTATAGGAAGGATGCCCTACTCAGCAACGTCAACCCTAATTTCAGACGAAACACAACCAGGGACGAGGACTTTCCAGCCAAACCATGTCCATTCTCCCCGCAGGGTGATCTGTCATCCACAGCCCAGCGGCAGCTTTTCTCCTGCGCCAAGTCCCACCGAGGAACATCCTTCGTGACCAGCACAGAGCTTGGCCGCCTGCCCGCCGGGCGCTGCCTGTACCATCCAAGTTGCCCCGCGGCCGATCCTGCCGGCTTCGTTTCACCTCCGTCCCCTGGAAGTGAAAATTCCCTGCAGCAGGGCAGAAGCAAGTGTTCCGTGTTACTGCTTTGTAGAAGGTATCCGTAACTTTGAAGCAATGCTTATTTTTTTTCTGTGTGTGTCTAAACCACCTCCCCATCAGTCTCTGATGATGTAACCGCTTCCCAAGGGTGAGCTGAAATAAAATCCAAAGCCTCGAGCAAATGTGCAAGTGTGTTTTCTACAAGCTGGTGCGTCTATATAGCTGCTGTCCCCAAGCCCACGGTGACAAGGATGTCTTGGTCACCGAGGCCAATGTGGGGAGTGGGAGTTGGGTTTATGCTGGGATGGCTGTTCCTGTGCCAGGTGCTGGGAGCCTGATCTGTCCCCCAGCATTCTTCCCTTCCCTTCCCTTCCCTTCCCTTCCCTTCCCTTCCCTTCCCTGGGAAGGGCACTAGAGGGAGGTGTCCCCTTGCCTCTTCAGGCCTCTGAAACAAACACGACTGCTGAAAGGCCAATACTTTGGAAGAACAAACCCTGGCGCTCCACCAGGCTTCAGTTTTGATTAAAGGAACCCATAGATAGAAAACCCATTTCACATTTTATCACTGTGGCTTCAAAGCCTCCCCCACCCTGCCTTAACATCTCCAGCAATGGTAAAGGCTATCCCGAAATCAGCCCCACTGAAATCTCTGCACAGTCTCAAAAAACACCGCGGAAAGGCTGATGTCCTCCCGTCCTTGCTCAGGAGGGACCCCAGGACCTGATGGCTCACACCACTCCTCAGGGGAATCACATTCCCCAGGCACGCAGAGGTGGGTGGAGGAGAGAAAGGGCTGGAAGTGCCGTCGGTGTTTGCGCAGCACGTGGCTGTTTGACTTAGGGGTGGCTCCTGCCGCGCAGAGCCACCTGCCCAGCAGCACCGGTGCAATTTCTCAGCAGACCCGGAGCAAACTGCTGCTGGTTTTGCTTGACGGCCACGCTATGCCTCGTCCCCAGTGTGGGACTAGGAGCAAATCCCTGGGATGTGGCCACGCTGGCTCTTTCCCAGCTTTCCGTGGGAATCTCCTTCCCTGAGATGCCCTGGAGCTGGTGGGTCCTGGGAACTGGGCTCTTTAGGTGCCCTTTGCACCGGCTGATCCTCGCTCCCAGCAGCGCCAACGCTGGTTATAGGCAATACGCCTGCAATATGACTCGAATATGACACGAAGGGTGGAGATCAGCTATGGATCGCCTCCTACACACTCCAGGCAAACGGAGCAAAGTGGCTTTATCTCCTCAAGTAACTTCTACACCAGGCCAAAGGGAATAAAAGGCAAACAGGAGCCGCTCAATGCTGCTTCCAAGCTGCTTCCCCACATCCAAGCTTCTCATTTCCCTTTCTGTTTTCACAGCTGCTTTCTGTAATCGCTCAGTTATTTTTTCCCCTCGGATTTCGTGTATTTACTTGTAGAGGGGTACAAAACCCAGATATGAATGTCGTTGACCCAGTTCTCTTTAACAGAAGTTGCCAACTGAATGTGTTAACGAAATAAAGCTGTTATAAATACTTGCATGGGCAACGCTATTTTCCGATCTGATGTACGTACGAGCGTAGAGCTGTTCCAGTTCATTGTTACATACATATTTACACAATTTTCAGAAACGTGTTTATTCCCCGCAAAGCCATTGTCAAGTTATTCATTCCTCAGCAGACACCGAGTTATTTATTAGGATTATTTTTGTGACTCATATTGAGGTCGCTTGTATACAGCCCAGGCGTAGGGTAATCCTTTTAGGCAGTAAAAGGATGGTCCCTTGGAGTCTTGGAGATGTTCTTCTCCCATTCGAAAGCTGGGGACAGTGGGAGATCTACTTCTGAAGTGTCTACAGAAGAAATGTCAGGGCAAGCAGCCACCACAAGAACAGGCAAGAGGCCTGAAGCATCGCTGTGTGTGAGGAGCCAGGAGAGGAGTGGAGAACATCTAACTGGCTCTTGTTGGGCATCCTCCTCACGGCTCCATGACCCCTTTTGGCATCTGGCCTCTCCGATAGGTGTTCGCAACCTTCCCTTTGAGAACTGGAAGAGATCTCTGACACTTCAAGCTTCTCACTAACCTCTCTTCAGTGGCAGGGTGCCCCCGAATCCATCAGACCTCCAGGATTTCTCTTTCCAGCTCAGTGCAACCATCGGAAAAGCGGCAGAAGCAAAGCCACCCGTGCCCTACAAGAATGGTGTGGCCATGCCCAAATGGCTCGTAAATCCCGGTGGAAACTCAGCAGCATGGGGTGTTCAGCACGAGCTGGAACCAGCGTGGTCAACAGGGCAAAGGGAACCAGCTACGACACTGCTGAAGGCCCAGAGAGGGTTGTGTTTTTCCAGAAGAAAGGCAATGGCAGCTCTAGCAAATAGGCACTGGGACCTTTCCCCAGCACCCCATCTTGTTTCTACCTTGGCCATTCCCCAAGCACCCTCAGAGCTCTCCTTTTTCACCCAGCAGCAACAGGTGGGTCCCCAAAAGACCATCAGATGCAGCTTTAAGAGGCTAAAAGGGTGCGGGATTTTGGGGATGCAGGCCGAGTGGTAACAGACATAAAGCCCAGCAGAGATCTTGGGTAGAAATTCCAGCTTAATCCAAAGCAAATTCCATCCCTCAAAGGGAGAAACCCAGCTAACCCCAACTAAAACAGCACGGTGGTGGCCAAAGCCTCCCAGGGGTGTGGAGCAGCAGCTACAATGCGGCTGCTGGTTGTGGGAATCCCAAGACCCTGGTCGCCCAAGGCTACGGAGACATTCACGCTCTTGGCTTTTTACTTCTTTCCCAAGGGAAGAATGAAATTCAAACCAGCCTGGGCTAGCTGTTACCAGCAGTGTGGAGTGCTGAGAGCCTTCCTCCGAAACCCTGATCCCATTTCTGCCTTTCAGTGGTTGCTCCCCACCCGCCGCTTTCCCCAGCATTGCTGTGACCGTGGGGTAAAAGGAGGGACACGAGCGCCTGTTTCCACTTAGTGCAGGCTCAGAGGGCTTTGATGCAGTCAGACGCTGCCCTGCAAAACCTTCCTCGACTGGGACAGCAAACAGAGCAGATGTGTGGGCCCAGTAATCCACGATGGATTTGGTGTGACCGCCAAAAAAAGGGCACCAAATCCCCGCGGGTAAGCAGGGATATGCCAATGGTTTGGGCTGTGAGAAAGTTTTTCCTTAAGGACCCTTTTTAGATCAGATGACTTTGGCAGTTTAAAGTGAATCCTCACCAAAAAGGAGAAAAAAAAAATATATCCAACTGGGAGTAATTTGCATAGCAGGACTGAAAAATGCCATCTTCCAGCAAGTCATGCAGCTGGTGGGATTAAAAAGTCCCAGAAGAAGCACGAATAAAAACAATCAGATTTTCCACATCCATGGTGACCTCCAGCCAAATATCTCAAAATGCTGATTCTTTGTCCCATAACGTGTCAGCAAAAGCAGCCAGGATGTAAAAAACAGGAGAGAGTGGAGAAACCAAACCAGGATGTTCTTCAGGCCAAAGGACCAGCTGTGGTGGGCCTCGTAGCAGAAGAGCGCTGTGGATGTCAGCTAATTCCTGTTGCTGAAGTGGCAAGGATCTGTGCTGTGGCACTGAGGGTTTGTTCTCTCTCGTTGCCTCTCATCAGCCACCCTCGATTCTGGCAGGGGGAAATCTTCCAGGCAAGGTGTTGCACGAAGCAGCCTCTTCTACTGCTCCTCACCCCTCCATTGTGTGAGCGGAGAGGCGACAGCCCACCCATCTATCCCGTTCTGCAGCTGCAGAAGGAAAGGTTACCACCTCCAGCACCAAAGACGTGCTGTGTCGAGCAAGTATGGACTCCACCTCTGTCAGGATATTTTCCTGATGAGCAAGCCCATAGAATGAAAATATTAGAAATTAGAAATTTGCAGGAATCAAAGACTCAGAACATTCAGACCTTCAGCTCTGCCTCTTTCCCAGTAAGTACCTATTTTTAAAAATTGATTACAGGTCACAATTAGACTTCATTTTTAATTGTATCCAGCACTATTCATTCTCCAGGTCTGGCAGAGGGGAAATGGCAACCCTTCTATTCAAGGCAGGAGGGATAACTCAGACATTATTATTTCTGAGCATCCCTCAGGATGCTTTAGAGCAGCAAAAGCAAAATGTACATTGGGTTCGGTGAGAGGTTCACCCACAAGCACAAAGCATTCGAAAGAATCTGAGTCCAGCTTTGATGGAGCTGTGAAAGAGGACTGGATTCGTTTTAAAGGTGAGTGAATCAGTGCAAATTATAACATTTTTTGCCCTGTGCCTCGAGCTTCTGTTCAGACCGGTGCTATGTTCTGGGCGGATATAAATCCAGCAAAATCCTGGGAGGACGCAAAACCAGCAAAGCTGGTTGTGACGAACACAATGCCGACTTTGTGCATATGGTTTCCTTACATACCACGCTGTCATTTTTCATCATTAAAATCTCACCCAGGGAGATTTTTAGGAAGCACTGTATTTGTCTGAGATTTTCCTTTTGGTTGCTGGAATCAGAAAGGAGCTTGAAATGAACGACAGTGAGGCAAGGTGAGTAGAGGAGACAAAGCCTTTTATTAGACTTACGGACAAAGCTGGAAAAAAGAGGCAAGCTGAAACAGGAGCTGACAGACCTGAGGAAGCCCCATGTGCCCCAAAGCCTGCATGTTTTTATCCACCTCCAGCAGCTGATCTAATAAAAGATGTTGCCCCTCTTTACAAAGTTGGATTTGTAGCTTTGGACAACCACGTCCAATTTGGCCAGTATAATGAAATGAAGACACAGGAGCGATCAGTGGCCTTAAGACAAATCTGTAAGCAACAGGGCACTCAGAAACACTCTGCATTAAAAAAAAAAAAAGAAAATGAATGAACACAGATTTCCTTGTTCTTTCAGTTCTGCGAGAAACAGCCCCACTGCCACGCAGTCTGCGGTGTTTCCCACTTCTGATCTTTGCTGAACACGGGATATCTCAAACCAACATGTCACGCAGAGATACTAACCAAATATTTCCGGCCGATTGAAAAGAATGGTTCAGGCTCCAGCAGAGATTCAGGTTTGGTTGTGTTTACCTGGCACAAATTACTCAGCACCCGGGGATTGTATTGGCAACGAGGAAAATAACACCGCCGTGGCCAGATGGTAGGCACCCTGAGCCGACGGCGTCAGATACGATAGCGGGATCGGTGAGATGGTTTGGGGCAATTATATCATTAAAAAAGCAGCACATGGGGGCCAAAAAGTGGTAAAAAATGTTTATTTGGTTTCAATCCAGCCCAGGCACGGGTTGTTGGGCTCCCCAGAGGTGCTCTGGGTGCGGGGCCTTCTTTGGAAAGGATCATTTTGCTCTTAGTCACTGCGCAGGTAGTGTTACAGGAGGTGTGCGCTGGCAGCCAGCCTGAGTCCACCCCGCTCCTCGCTGATTGCCAGAAAACTAACGAGCAAATACTTCCGCTTTCATGCTGTTCCCTCCCCTCCGGCTGGACCTGCAACCTGTCCCAAGGCTGTGTTAGGGACAAACTGGAACTTCTGGGGAAGCAGCTTGGGTAAAAAGAGTGACCCAGTGAAGTAAAACCGAGCGAAGGAGGGCTGGAGGGGCCACCCTGCATGCGGGGCAGGAGCTGAGCAGAAAGTATCGGGTTTTGTCGTGTCGACGAGCCACTGCCTGCCTTCTTCCCACCGTGGGTCTCGGGGAGATGAGCATTTCGTCGGAGCACAAGCCCCTCGGGAAGCAGGTCACTGGCAGCCTGCACACGGTGAGTAAGGTACGGGCTCGGGGGCACAGCTCCCTCCTCTGGGATCACAGCATCTCCTCTGGGCTTCATTATAGGTTCTTTGTCCCCCATCTGCTACTTTGAAGACTTCACAGCTTGCCAGATGTGTGGCCAAGAAAAGGATTCTACTTTGGTTACAGAAGGGCCATGTCCCTTGCAGGCATACAAGGCAGCAGTAAACAACCTAGGTGGCTATTTTTCTCTTTTGGCAAGCGGTGGAATTAATTTGATATTTGATGTTAACTTCAATTTGCTGGATCCCTAAAATAACAGCATGCTGGGAGGGTTGTTAGTGAGGCTACTATATTAACAAAGAATATGTTTTCCATTTGTATTAGTGATAAACATTGTGAAACACTCAACCTGCCATCTGAAAAAGGAGCAAAGGCTCAACAGCATGAGATCCTCCTGATAAATGATCCCTGCTGTGGAAAGCTGTTGTTATCGCTTGGAGTAATGGCAAATTTTCTAGCTTAGAGGCTTTACTGTAGAAACAGCTTTGAGGCTTGTTCTTTAGTGGGTAGAAATCACCAGATACTCTCAGAGAATCATTTCTGTTCTCTTGGCCCTGTCGCAGATGCTTGCCCTTGAGATGAAGCCACCTACGCTGGGGCAAAGCAATATTCTGGCTGGGTCTTTGGCTGGCATCTCCTGTCGTTTCCCTGGCTTGCCTAAGCTGTGAGCTCATTTCTGCTGAACCTCTTAGCTTGCTGCTGTTTAAAAGAATAGGTCTGCCTCTGCTAAGAGTTGTCAGTTCCTATCCCCTCCTTTTGCCAGCTCCGGTGCTTGTTAAATCCTCTGTGAGCCACTTCAGCTCACTAAAAGGAAGGAGAAGCAGAGCTGGCAGCAGAGCTGGCACAAGGTGAGAAGCGTGTAGATAGGTACAGGGATGGAGAGGGGAAAAGCCCCACCTTTTTCTTGGTGTGAGCACTGAGATCAGCTCACGTCACCTATCTCGTGGGTATGCACCCACAGGGCACCGCAGGCTGGATCCAGCTCAGCACTAACGTACACACTTCACTTCCAGCATGTGACTAGAAGCACTGGAGCAGATCCTTGCTTGGTCGGATCCAAGAAAGAGCAGGTGAGCTCCTGAAAAAGAGGGCTGGTTATTGACTCGCTCCTTCCCAATGGCAGGCGCGGTCCTGGGCATGTGATTTGTCACAGGAGTGACGGTGTGAGGGGAAATAAGTGCCTCATTTCTTCCTCTTCTCGCTCTACTGAGCACTAAAAAACCCAAAGGGAGGCTGCTAAAATTCTTCAGCAAGGTCAGAAGTGACGCCAGGTCCAGCTCTCTGGGTAGGCCTCATCTGATATTTCAGATAGTAGCAAACTCAGAGTGATCTAACATAAATACAAATAAAAATCCAAACTTTGCATTCTTCCTTCTTAAATCCACCTCAGCTGTACAAATTCTTTTATTTAGTTCCTATCTAATGCTGTCTTATGTAGGTACTGAGGTAAAAAGATTCTGTGCTCCACCTCAGACACGCTGGATTTTAGTGTCCTAGTTCAGGGTTTATAACAGATCCCCCCAGACAGCTGAAAGCCAATCCCACCATGTCTAAAGTTTCAAAGTGCTTTAATTTTGCTTCCGAAGAGAAAACATTAACTCAGGTGAGAGGAACAGAGCTACACAGAGCTCTGTCCTTGTCCCTCTGCACTGCAGCGACAGGAGGGTGAGGGCCCTGATTGCTCTCTCTGAAAGCAGGGATAATGCTTCTGTGGGACTTAGGAGGTTGACATCAAACCCCAAAACCACTGACAGCTTCCCCAGGATTCTTCTTGTCTGTCTTTCCTACTGTCAAAATGACTCTGCTATGCCCCAGAGATGTGGTGAGGAATAATCCATTTAGCAATGTCCAAGTCTCTGCTTCTCTGGTTATGAGGACCAAGAATAAATATCCTACATCTGCTTTTAGAAATAAATGATGAGGACATTCCCATCTGTCCCCCTTGGGACAAGGGTTCATCCTGCTCTTTCACACTGCCATTCCAATTTTCATCTGCAATTGTATTTTTTTTTCCACTTTTCCCTGATACTTCCACGTTGACAGTCATCGATGGGTAATGTGTGTGGGTTTTTGTTCCCTTGTGCTACTTGCAGCTGTCACCAATCGTGGAGCTGAACGTCGGTGGGGAGATGTACACGACGACACTCAGCACCTTAAAGAAACACCCTGGCTCCAAGCTGGCAGAGATGTTCACCGGCCAGCCCAAACTGAGGAGAGACTCAGAAGGAAGGTTCTTCATCGACAGGCCGGGGACCTATTTCAAATACATCTTGGAATACCTGCGCAGCAATCAAGTGCCCACCCAGTGCATCCAGGACGTCTACAAGGAGGCGTTGTTCTACGACATCGAGCCTCTAATCAAGCAGCTGGAGGACTCCCCGCAGATCTTTGGGGAACTCGTGGCGAGGAAGCAGTTCCTGGCCCGCGTGCCCAACTACAGTGAGAACATCGAACTGATGATCCGCATCGCGAGGGCAGAGGCGGTTGCGTCCCGCTGCTCCGGCGTCATCGTGTGCGTTGTCAGAACGGAGGAGGACGCAGCCAGGTGTCAGGATGCCTTGAACAGTTTGGACATGGACAAAAAATCCGTGGTGAAATTCGGCCCATGGAAGGCAGCGCCAAGCATTTCTGATTTGCTGGACTGCATTCAAATGGATGTTGAAGCCAAAGGGTACAAAATATCCTTTCAGCCCCACGTTGCTGAGAAAGGTTTTCGCTTCAAATCACACGACTTCTTCTACAAATTCCTGTTCACCTGGTGGTAGCAAAGTGCCACCACTGATGGAGAGCAGAAGAAAGCTACTATTTAAACAAATTTACTTAGGCTATGGAGACTGTGGGCCCACAAAAAACTCTCTGGTTGTTTGCCAAACTAAAGATCATGTAAAAGTCACTGTTTTGTTGGGCTTTAGGGGATAACAGAACAATTTAAAGGTGTGTGTCTTGAAATGCAGTATGATGTTTTCCAAAATGTTTATTCCTTTTGTGTCCTTTGGCCACTAGTACTGACTATATTGAGAAGTAACACGCTCTGCAGAGCCAGCCCAGCTACCAGGAAAAGGAGGAAATTTAATTCTGTTGCCAACAATTAGATTAATTGAGGGAGCCAGATTTTAGGGTTGAGCCAATCTCACTCAACCTAAGGGAAATAAATAATCCCAAATATCTCTTGTGGACATGCGTCATTAGTCTCAGTACAAACAGGAACAGACTGCTGCCTTATGTCCACGCTTGTTACTAGGGTTAAGAGCAGCACATGGACTTGTCCCCTGTAGTCAGCTTTATTTTCTTTCATAAATACCAAGACCTAGAGTCTATTCACACTGACATGCTGACCTCAGACCCTTCTCCTTACTTTGAACAACCATATGTTAGGATCTGCTGTACCAGAAGCTGCACAGTGTAGCAGCCACAGTTACTGATAAACACAGACAGTATTGACTATAAAGGACACAGACCAACCTCTAAATACTAGCTCACATTTGCAGTGTTGAAAAAAAAAAAAAAAAAAAAAAAAAAACAATTTTGTAAAGCAACAGATCAAATTTGGAAGCAGTTTTGAGAGAGAAGACAGAAGTACATAAAATCTTTCCTCTGATTAATACTTTACTGTTTCTCATGAATAATAATCATAATTATAATCAGCCATCATCTGAACTATGAAAAAAAATACACGTGCAATTCCAAGTGGAATCACTGAAAGCTGCGTAATACTTACTCAACTTGAATTTGGATCTTTAATGAGAAAGCAAAAGCTCTGGCTCTCATTGTTTTCCATACCAGAACCTATGTTAAAAAGAATTTCAGTGTCCCCGTCTCTCCTCTTATTCCTTTCTAGCCTGCTCTCCAGACAATGTATTTATTACTGCTATTTATTATTTATTTGGAAGGGAAGATAACTTTCCTTTCAGTTACAGTCCAGAATCAACAAAAAATAAAAATACCATCACTGATCTGAGGACACACACTCCTCTCTCCTGTCACACTACTTCAATCTTTTTATTGTGGCATTCGTAATTATTACAGCACTATTTTTAATTTTATAAGCTTCTGGAAGAATAGGGAACCCCCCTGTGATTTGACTGGAAGGAAGTGCCACTGAAGCTAAGGGCCGGGCCTTAGTAGTTATTCTGCTTTACAGCATATGTGTTGGGTCCTAAATCAGGTTTAAAAAACACGTCAATATTCCAAATGTTTTTTGTTGTTTTGTTTTTGTTGGCGTTGGTGTTGGTGCTTTTTTATTACTATTATTATTATATTTTGTTTTGTTTTGTTTTTACTGGAGATGGCTTTTAGATTGGTTTTAATAATTGGGGATATCTGAAAATCATGATGGCTAATTTGATTATGGCTACATTTCTTTTACTTCTAAGAACACGGACTCCTCCCTGTTAAGGGCAATAATCTCTGAGGTGATAAACAAATATATTTTGACAGTTCTTTTCACTGCTGCTGCTTCTTTGCTCTCTCTTTGAAGGAGACACATCTGAAGACTGTGTTAATCGTTCACGTGCACCTAATGCAGTGCTTGTCTTTAAGATGAGCAAGGCTCGGAAACTTCAAGACACATTTGTATTTCAGTTTCTACAAGATCTAGCATCACACACATCAAATATTTCCTGAAATACTTAAAATAGTTGGAGATAACTAGACTAAAGCAGAATGAGGTGACACCTAGCCTTGAAAGGGACTCAGAATGTGCATTTTTTGAATAAACCAGTTTTAGTATTTTAGTATTTTCCAAAATTTTTCAACCAACTGCCTGCAGCAAGTCAACACTGGCCTTTACATCAGTTCCATGGGCCAAAACTCACTGAAGAGCCTGAGGATTTCTCCAGCTGGCACTAAAATAGGCAGCCCTTTCTTCTGTTTCAGTATTTTCAGAATAAACCTGTTGAGAGAGGTTGATGAGGACATGATGCAGTTTTATCACAACTAAGAGGAGGAATGGCTCCTCTTTCTGCATCTACATGTGAGAAGCACTCTGTAGCCAATAACATAGGCTCAGGCGACGATCTCAGTGAAGTAGCATTTTTATTTGTGATTGCAAAGGGAGGCATCCTGCAAGCAGGAGAGCACCTACTAGTCACATAGTACAGTTTATATACTTTATTTCTCAGTGACCAGGACCCTCCCCTATTTCCCCATTGACTGGGTGACTGGGTAGTCTACGTTCACAATTTATCCAATGCTTCACAGATAATACATAGCTTTCAGTTGCCAGCCTGTAATTTTTCAAATTTCTTTTGACTTTCTTACTCTTTGAGGTGGTAATGTTTCTTCACATATCAGACTTGACTTGATACTGTGAATTTCACCTAATTTGCACTAAGGAGTTTGGTTCTCTGCGTTTTACAAGTTTGTCTGTTAAGCTTTCTTATCACTGCAAGCGTATCTCAATACCACATTCCTTCCCTCTAAACAATGAAACTGTACAAAAACAACATTTTTGTTCCCACATACATGGGTTTGCAGCATCTTTCACCACACTCAGGGAAACACCTGAGGGAAGCTCCTCACAAAAATTATAATAAATAATAAACCCACAGAGGAGCAAACCTGCTAGGGCAAGGGTGGTGGGCATCCCCCTTTGGAAATGCTACCACTTGGCTCCATGTGGAGGGTATTTCTGAGGTAAAACGAGCCCATGAGGGGTGCACAGTTGCACCTGGGGAGGTTTAGGTTGGAAATGAGGAGACATTTCTTGTCAGAAAGAGCGGTCAGGCATTGGGACGGGTTGCCCAGGGAGGTGGTGGGGTCACCGTCCCTGGGGGTGTTCAAGGAAAGATTGTACGTGGTGCTTGGGGACATGGTTTGGTGGGTGACATTGGTGGTGGGGGGTGGTTGGACCAGATGATCCTGGAATTGCTTTTCCAACCCTAATGATTTTAGGATTCTATGCGCCCCTCCCACCCATAGGCGGCGCAGGCCGCGCGGCCGCCATCTTGGGGCGAGCCTCCCGCCCGCCGTTTCCATGGCAACAGGAGGCCGCCCCTCCCTGCCCGGACCGCCCGACCATAGAGGCGGACCTCCAGCTGGGATAGAGAGGCCGGGACTCTATGGTGCGGCGGCGGCGGGAGAGGCCAGTACGGTGGCGACAAGATGGCGGCGCACCTGAAGAAGCGGGTGTACGAGGAGTTCACCAAGGTGGTCCAGGTAAACAGGGCCGGGGGCGTCTGGGGAGGCTTGTGGAGAGTCCAGTGGAGAGTCCAGGAGTCTACCGTGAGGGGACGGGGGGGGGGGTTGGGGAGGCAGGCGGCCGCTGCCTTTGGGGAAGGAGGTGGTGGGGGCTGGCTGGGGTTTTCTGTGTGGGGGTGTCTGTGGGGTTGTTTAGGGGTGTGGAGGGGACTGGGTGTGTGTGGAGGGGGCTGGGGGTGTTTATTTCGGGGTGTGGGGGCCTGGAGGGTCACGGCTGCAGTGAGAGGGCGGAATTGTGGTCCCAGCCCGGGGAGGAGGAGGGCAGGGGTTTTCTTAGGGCTGGAGGAGCTGCTCTGTAGGGAGAGGTGAGGGAAGAGCGGCTGTTCGGGGTTGGAAGGGACTGGATTTGTCACAAACGGTGTTTACCTGTATGTGGGAGCTACCGCAGGGGGCTGGGGGGTGTTCTAGGGTAAAGAGAACTACCAGTGACTGCCATAGGAGCTTCCTCAGGGAAATATTCACCCAGTGTTTCCGCCCCGTGCCCCGCAGCAGCAGCACGAGGACCTGTCAGCTAAGAAGCTGCGCCTGACCAAGCCCAGCAAGTCTGCAGCGCTCCACGTCGACCTGTGCAAAGCCACCTCACCTGCGGATGCCCTGCAGTACCTGCTGCAGTTTGCCAGGAAGCCCGTGGAAGTGGAGAGCGTGGAAGGCGTTGTCAGGATCCTGCTGGAGCATTATTATAAGGTAGTGAAGCGGGCAGCCAAGCACGCGCTCAGAATCCTTCTGGCCTTGTTACCTTGGGACGGGGTTGGACGTGGAAGAGGAATTCTCCTGTGCTGCTATCTCAGTTGCTTTGCATGAGGAGAGTGAGTAAAATTACAGCTCATGCCACCTGGTCCCTTTGCTGAGGGTTTCAGGAGTTGGTGGCAGGGATGTGAACTGCGTTATCTCTGCAGATGGTCTGTGTGATTAGTTTTAAATTAACTTCACAAGCATCAGAAGACACGACGAGAAGTTTTCCAAGGAACCCAGTTGTCCGAAGCTGGCTCAACTTTAATTAAATATTCCCTAGTTTTGCTAGGAGTGGAGAAACATTTTAACTGATCCTTATGTTATGGACAGACCACCTTTAAGATGTCATTTATGAAAAGCTCTTAAAGGAAAAGCTTTGCAACAACAACAAAAAAATAGCAGCAAGATAACAAATAAATAACAAATAACACATGCTTCGTGCTGTCTGGATATTGATCCGTAATTTGATAAATCCAATTATTGCAGCTAAGAAAGCTGCACTGTAAGCTGAAACATTTTTCGTAAATGTCCTAGTTCTGTTTTTCTTTTCTTTATAATTGACTCCACTCCGCTTTGAATCGACACTAAAGCTCTAAGCTGTGTTTTATCAGGTTCCGTACTTGCTTTTGGTTTGTGTCTTGAAACTGTTTTACCTTTTTTTAAAGGAACTTACTTTCGTTATTGGTCTATTCCATGCTTAAAAGAGCAAACAACTTAAGGAACCTAACTTTACATAGTTTTCTATGAAGAAAACCATGGTTCCTGATTAAATAACATGACTGCAATTTGTGTTGCAGTCTATCTTAGAAAAGAGCCTCTTAAAGCTAGAGATGAGGTCAGATTTTCAAGTGCCCAGCCGGTTACAGAAAGCAGCTTTTGAAAAGCTGACTTTATGGTTCTTGAGGTCAACGTTTTCTGAAGAACTGGTTTCTGAATATCTCCAGGAAACCTACCACTGAACTGGTCTTTCAAAAACTTAACCCTGAAAGTGGGAGCTGTGGTGGAGGCGGTTGTGTGATGATGAATTTTGTTTGTAGGATCGTTATTTAAGGTCGTGCTGCAGCCTCTTGCTCCTTTATAATGCGGTAGGCCAACAGGACTTCTGTGGACTATCCCCTGAAATGGGTCAGAAAAATAACCTGCCTTTTTTTCCCCCTCCGTTTCCACCTCACGGTTCCCGTGGACACGCTGACAGTTGAATCGACGTAGCTGAGCAGGTGGCATGCTGGGGGCACAGAATAAGCTGGTGTTGCTGGCAGTGGTGGTGTGCCATTAAATAGTGCCTGAGGAGATCCCAAAAGTCTCCTCCCGACTCTTGAGGGTGGCAGGGATGAGGGGTTAGAGGCACGGTAACTTCCCGGTGTTCAGCTCGTTGAGATGGTGATCAGAGCTTTCATGTAAAGGAAAAGTTTCTCTAGCTTCTTGCCCACAAAAAGAGGGAGAAAAGACCTGCTGCGGCGGGAGGCTGCTTATAGCTTGGTGACGATAACACTGCAGACGTTATGCAAGAAGCATTTTAAAAGTCTCTCCTAAATGCTTCTGAAAGATGTGATAGTTGAAATATTACTTCACCTGCTGACAGATGTAATAGCTGTACCTGTGACATTGCCGCACCTCTGTGTTCAGCGTTGCACGCTTGCTTGGTTTCAAATCCCAACTTATGTGTGTCTTTCTACCCTATGTTGGATGTCACCGCCAGCGTGAGTTTTCTTCCTCTTAGGACTAGAAGCGTTGGGTGCACAAGTCTGTAGGATGCTCGGATCAAGAACTCTTTGAAGTACCCGAACTTTTAAGAAGAAACTAAGAATAATTAGTGAAGCTTATTTATGTAATTATCACCTGTGACAGCTTTTGCTTAAATGAACAAATGTATGCAGCTAACATGCTGCTTTTGTTTTATTTTTTTACCTTGTTGTGTTGATTTTCTTTTTATTATTGTCAGATTGGGATGATTCCTCCCCACTGTTAAGGGAAACACTGATTTCCACTATCCCGTGGACCATGATGCTTAGCAGAGGTCAAGAGACCACTGGGATCAGTTCGTCGTCTAAAATCCTCCTGTTTGTTCGTTAAAAACTTAAGAGATACTAACAGTGAATTTTCCTGGATCTTGAAAACCTAATTATTTAAACTTTAAATTTTCAAACGATCGTTAAGGCAATTTTGAGAAATGATAAATAAAAGGATTATTCTGGAATGGCCTGGAAGCAGCCACAGAACCGTTCCGGTGTGGTTAATTTCCTATGAGGAGTGCTTTAAAAAGCAGACAGGAGGAAGTAGCCTGACATTAAAAGTCAGTCCCGTGTGCTGAATCGTAGATGGGTCCTGCCTCTGTGTAGTGTTTTTTGCTCTCCAAACAGAAAAAAAAAATATCTGTTGTTCCTTCCAGGAGAATGATGCCTCCGTAAGACTGAAGATTGCTTCCTTGCTGGGCTTGTTATCAAAGACTGCAGGATTCTCGCCGGACTGCATTGTGGATGATGCCATTAACACACTTCAGAATGAGAGTAAGTCACAATTTGCAGATGGTGCTTGAGGTCAGGGCAGAATTGTGGATGTAGCCGGGTGGTTGAGGGAAGCAATTATCACCCTTTACTCACCACTAGTTGGATTTTGCTGGAAATACCACATCAGCTTTTGGGCTCCTGATGCCAGATAAATGCTGCTAAGTTTGGCTGAGTTCAGGAGAGGACCACCAGGGTGACTGGAGGCTGTTTGACACGATGTGCGAGGAGAAGCCAAGGCAACTGGGCTTATTTTTGGCCCTAAAAGTAGAAGGCTCTGGGAGGTCCTTCAGACCTGAATGATTCTGTGGTTCTGAGCCCGGTGAGGAGCTCAGCGGAGAGGCAGGTAACTTTTCGCTCTTTTCTTTTGCAGAGTCTCATCAGGTCCTTGCTCAGCTGCTGGACACCCTGCTGGTGATCGGCACAAAGCTCACAGAGAACCCATCTGTCAGGATGAGGCTGGTAGAGGTAGCCTGTAAGGTGAGGCAGCTGCCCTGAGGACACAGCTCCGTAGCAAAGCTCTGCTCTTGCATATTCATTTTGGGATTCAATCTGTTTTGGGAGAGAGCTTGAAGTATTAAAATATTTAAATAAGAGTGACTTGAAACTGAACGTGGTGTGAGCACAACGCTGACTCTAGTTAACAAGTCTATAAATGGCACTGGTGTTTGTGAGGTGTCTTTGCAGCTTTTTAAGATACATTTCTCTTTCTCTTATGTTTTATAAGCAAGTCAGTGTTTTGTAGGTGATATTTAGAAACTCAGCTAAGAGTATTGCCTGACAAATAGCTTATTGTATTAATAAAAAGAATTAAAAACTTTAAAATATTTAAGCAAATGCGTTTATAATCTTTTTAAATTTTCATCACTGCTGGAGGAAAAAATACATCATCGCTGCTTAACTTATTTTAAATTTTTCCATCAAAATGCTAACATTTCTTAACTGCTAGAAATCCTCCTGTGAGTAGGTCTTTAGAAGGGATAAAAGAACAATACAAATCCAATGATATCTATTCTTCTCTTGTTTTCCGTAGCACCTGACGGATTCTTCCCATGGTGTAAGAAATAAATGTCTTCAGTTAATTGGCTGCCTTGGACCGGTGGAGAAAGGTGGTGCAAAAGAAGCCGAAAGCCAGGCTGCCAAAGATGTCCAGAAGATAATAGGAGATCATTTTAACGACCAGGACCCTCGCGTTAGGACAGCAGCTATAAAAGCCATGGTGAGTATTGCTAATGCAGTGGAAGAAATTGTTTGGGGTTCCGTAAGGAAAACCTTTCAGAATTTTTTAGCAGCAGAAATACGAGCAGTGACTGTGCACCAGAGAATTTTGGTTGATGTGAGTTGCTTCTGAGTAGATGGGTATACAGAAATTTCTGTTACCCTTCAATCTTACAACAATATCCCATCTAACGTGATGGTGAACGAGGGCATTTTAATTATTATTATTAAACTCTGAAGAAAGAAGCAAGATCCATTTGAGGGGGTCAGACTTCACTTGAATCTGTCCGGGATCTCCCTCTGCTGGAGGCTGTGCTCATCCTTCGTTTTCATTTAATTTTGACTTTTCGTACAACTTTTTAAACCTCTTCAGTGACTTCTGTAATGACATTTGAACTAAATCCCCAGTAAAACGTCTGACCTGGAATTTAATAGTTAGAGCACAAAGTCAGCTGTTTTGCTTTAGTTTGCAGATCCTGAATGGGTTCAGGGTCACTAACCTCTTCTAGGGTTTTTGGTCACGGTTTTCATTGCTATTGTGTTTTTTTGTTATTTTATTTCTGTATTTTACACTGTGTCACCAGCACGTTGTATTTTGAAGGGAATACAGAAAAACAACTGCTTCCTTTGACTGTATTTGATACTGCTGGTCTTGTTTGTCAGATTTCTTATATTACTTTGTTCCAAATGGAGACAAACAAGGTTTAGTATGATAGTTTTTCGTTGCTCGTCTGGTTGGGTAATTGAAGATTTACAGGGCATGAAAATTCACCGGCAATACTACTTCTGGGTCCGTGTTTCAGGTAGTAGATGAAACTGAATAACACTAAGCGATTGTTTGAAGTTTGGGGGATCGTGAAATATCTTAATTATAGCAGCAACCAACAGATACAAGCAACTAATTTTACTCAAAGCAGGAAGAGTGATGCGAAATGACTCTTAAAACTGTAGTTGTTTCCTTTTTTTTTCTTTCCCCTGTAGCTGCAGCTTCATGAAAGAGGATTAAAATTACAGCAGGCAATTTACGGTCAGGTAAAACCTCATATTTATTTGTATTTATCTTGTACTTGTGTATCTATCTTGCTTTTTTGGATTCTATGACAGCGTGCTTTGAGGGGTGAAAGTCAATGAACAGAGCTGGGGTGTTTCACACGCAGGTTGCCTGTATTCTTTGTTGCACTATGGCAGTGGAAATAAGAAACTGTTTTGCATTTTTTTGATCTCAGATGCACTAAATTATGTGCTTTGATTGGAGTATATTGTTTACTGGGGGAGATAACCATGGGAAGAGCAAGGCATTGCATAATTATTACTGTCATCTTGCAATCTCCAAGTGTTAAACCCTTGTATATTGGAGAGTACACCTGATGCCTGGGTTTGTTACAGAACCACAGAGTGGTTTGGGTCGGAAGGAACCTTAAAGACCACCCATTTCCACTCTCCCTGCTGTGGGTAGGGACACCTCCCACCAGCCCAGGTTGCTCAAAGCTCCATCCAGCCTGACCTTGAACACCTCCAGGGATGGGGCACCCACAGCTTCTCTGGGCAGTCTGTTTCAGTGCCTCACCACCCTAAGAGTAAAAAATTTATTCCTTACATCTAATCTAAATCAATGCTCTTTCAGTTTATAGCCCTTACTGCTTGTCCTGTCCCTACACACCCTAGTAAAATGTCTCTCCCCTTTTTTCTTATAAGCCCCTTTAAAGCATGGGAAGGCTGCAATAAGCTCTCCCCAGAGCCTTCTCTTCTCCAGGCTAAACAACCCCAGTTCTTTCAGCCTTTTTTCGCTCCAGCTCTCTGATCAACTTCGTGTCTTCCTGTGGACCTGCTCGTGTTATGTCAGTAGCGTTGCGGAGCTAAGTCCTAGGAAAGATTCATGCTGCGTGCTTCCCACGCATATCTGGAACACACTGCACGTGCATAACAGACCTTATTAGGACTTCCCTACCTGATCAGACTTGGAAATGTGGGAGATTAGAAGAGAAGACTGATTTTAGCCTCATTTATAATGTCTGAACTGATTTATGGTGAGGATCATAAATCTGGAAATGGTATATCGGGTTGCAAATCTTCTTTCAGGCCTGCAAGCTGTTGGCAGACGATTATGAGCAAGTGCGCAGTGCTGCAGTGCAGCTCATTTGGGTCCTCAGTCAACTTTATCCTGAAAGGTACGTGCTGGATACAAAGCGACTCAAAATGGAGGCACGGCAATGTCCTAATTTGGGCAGTTTTGTGCCAGGAAGTCTCAGGAGCAGCTTTTAAAAACTGATGCGTTCAAAATGCTGACACCTGATGAGAAGGCACTGATCCGGATGAAGTTTTGGTTCCTGATATTTATTGTAGGCCCACAGGAGCGCACTCTAGTTGTTTTTTGTTTTATGTCATGCTGGATGGCATCAGATCAGCAAGCTGAGTTACGTTTCTCTATTCTAGCATTGTCCCGATTCCTTCGTCTAACGAAGAAATTCGGTTGGTTGATGATGCATTTGGAAAAATCTGTCACATGGTTAGCGATGGCTCCTGGGTTGTTAGGGTGCAAGCTGCGAAACTACTGGTAAGGTGCATTCTTTTCCTCTCTATCTGAAAGTAGTTCTTGTTGGGTCACCTTTCTTTTTTCATCTACTTGAAATGGGAGGAGATTTTATAACAGCTTAGGTAAATTCAGACCGAAATTCTGAGACGGAAAAAAGAGAGAGGTTGAGTGCATCGTGTTCAGTTTGTTTGTTTTTTCTCAGCTGATCTCTACAATAATTATTTCCTTGAGGTTAGACGGTTGGGTATCCAATAAAAAGGCAAGTACTTGCAATAATTTCCCCTTCTACATCCCCAGCACATGTAAAGAAGTGAACTCAAGAAAGACCAGATTAAATTCAGCGGGAAAATAAGCTGTGCTGCTCGTGTTAACTCTTCCGGACTCTTGACACGCACCAGTGTCAAGCACTGTATGAAACTGTTAGAAAAGAAACGATTAGACCCTGTGTTGGGATGTATCGGGAAATTGTATGGTGAAATTGAGAACAATCCTCTTACTTCCTTTTGATATATTTTTTCCTGTCCTTTAGGGTTCCATGCAACAAGTTAGCTCCCATTTCTTGGAGCAGACCCTTGACAAGAAGCTCATGTCGGATTTGAGGGTATGTAAACGCTTGTGTGTGTGGTTTTTTTCACTGTGCACTAAAATCTCACAACACCTGTTAACGTTGAGCGCGTTTGTTTTGCGTGTCCTTGCCTCAGGGCCGCTGGGAGTTAATTGATGATGGCAGGTTTTCTTTTAGGTTAAAGTCAGCGAAGTAATTGCCAGTTCTAGATGTCATTAGCTGAGCCGTGTAATAAACAGCTCTGGGCTATTCAGGTTTCACAGATGTGAGGTAAACGTTTGTGTTCTTCTGACAGCCGTTTGGCTAAAAGCTCTGCTTTGTACCGAAAGATTGCATCCTGATTTGGGGAGCAAGCTTACGGCAGCATCCTGCAAGATCTGACTGGTACTCAGAGACATTTCAAGAGCGATAAACATCTGGAGACTGGGACCTTTGAGCCCTATGAGCAAAAAAACCACTTTTCAGTAAAATTTCTTCCTTAAGTAGCTTGCTCAAGGTGTTATGTTCTGTTTCTCTTGCCTACAAAACAATAATGAAGCCAGAGCTGTGGTATCATCTGTTTTTGTAGACTGGATATTGGATACTTGACTAGATGGGCCTCTGCTCTGACCCAATTTGGTTAAAATAGATGTTTAAGAATGCATTAATTAAAATATATTAGTTGTTATCCTTTCCCAACATCAGAAATACAAGAATTACTGGCAATCAGAAATATTTGTAGAGGAGAAGGTATTAATAGCTTTCCTCAGCATTTGCATGTCTACATCGGTGTCTAATCCTCAAGATACATCCATTTTTGAATTAAAAAATAATAATTTGAGTCATCTTTAAAGTTTTCCATGGCTGTAATTGAAAAATCTCTTTGGACAGAGGAAGCGCACTGCGCATGAACGAGCCAAAGAGCTCTACAGCTCTGGGGAGTTTTCAAGTGGCAGAAAATGGGGAGATGATGCTCCCAAGGAGGAAATCGATACAGGTGCTGTAAACTTGATTGAATCAGGAGCTTGCGGAGCCTTTGTTCATGGCCTGGAAGATGAGATGTATGGTAAGTGATAACTTACGCAGTGACCAACTTGCATAGGATACACAGGCTAAGAATTGTCATGTATTTATTAACGAACAAAATAGATCACCTGGCTGGTGTGTGTCTGCATGTGAGGTTTTCTCTTCTTTTTTTTTTTTTAAACTAACTGCGGACTTCAAGGTGTTGGATTTTTATTTTTTCCTTCGTGATCTGGCAGTTGTTGGAAAGATATTAGTGGTGCACAGTATTTGGGGTGGACACGTTGAATGGAGTAGCCAAAATCAAACAGCTTCCTATAAGAAGTAAAGTTTTAATAAAATATCTGGGAAGTGGTTGCTTATGCTATTCAGAAGCCCATTTTTTTTGGTGTGACGTAAATTTAAAAGTTGAATGTGTTTTGAACTGAAAACGTAAGTTTATGTTGTTTGAAATTAGTGCTTTTCTCTGGAAGAAGGAAAATCAGATTTGCTGAGAGGTTTATAGAACCTGGTATTTAAATCAAGGCACTGCAAGAAACCTCGTCCACGGAGTCCAGTAATAATTCCTTGTGTAAACGTTGCAGCTTCCATCCTCACAAAGGTCAGAACTAGCGGAGACAAGCCCTCGTATTCCTCAAAATATTTCAGAATCCAGCAGTTCCAATGAACAGAAGTTCTCTTCTGATTTCTAACTGAAGTTTATCCATGGCCAGCTTAGACTTTGTTCTTAGCCAGTGGTAGATTTCGGATTAAATTGTTGCTGCTTCTCTCAAGGACTGGCTTTCCTAAGGAATTAAATTGATTTTTTGCAAGGGGCTAAATAGGCTAAGTTCTTTTTACACCAGTGTTGACCAAAAGCTTTCCTCTTGGCCAGTTAGAATGAATATTCTTGAAAGTTGATGACTGGTTCTGTGTGTTTTTGGGAATGTGGATTTCAGGTGAGGTCTTGCTTGTATCTTTACTGATCTTATTTATAATTCTTTAATGGAAGTAGCCATGTTTTAAGATCATGTTGATGTGTTCTAACATACTAGGGTCTCCCAGCCCTGCTGTGATGAACTTGAAGGCCTTCATCTGCTTCACGACAGATTATATTTGGTCTGGTCTTTTAAAAAGGATAAATTATGAGTATCAGATTGGAACACGGGCATTCTTGAGCTGTTAAGTTTGGCTGTAGCATTGACCATTCTGGTGGCCTCAGGAAAGTTTGTGTGTTTTAGCCTTTCTAGTCCAGCTTTCCTGCGCACAAAGTGGAGATTTGTATTTCAAAAGGCTGTTGAGTGTGCTGGTATTTGTACAAAACCATGAAAATGCTCAGCCCGGAAGATTATTCTGATTTTGATTCTAACACTGCTGGAAGGATGAAACTAAATTAGAAAGCATAAAAGCTCTAACAAAAATATCTCTAGTTTATTAACCCACGACTCCTGCAAATAAAAGCATGCTTTCCTAATAGCTAAACTCTCCCCGAAGCTCAAAAATGCAACTTGTTTTCCGACTAACAATAAAAATTTTCCACTGGCTCAATCCATTGGTCTGTGAAACTCGTTCTCTGGGTTACCGGTAAAATGGAGAGATGAGGGCTGTGCACAGGTCTCTGAGTCGTGTGTGTGTCTTCTTCCACTGCAGCACTTTTAAATCCTGCTGAGCTATCTTCCTGACTGCTTAACTTCTGGAATTCCATGTGGTAACTTGGTAAATCCATGTGTCAGTTCATGAATGCAATATTGGCAAACGTGTGGTGGTGGTGGTGGTTTTCCTTCCAATACCTTGGCCTTAATGACCACGGAGGCTCGTAGCCGTGACGAAGGCTTTGTCACAGCAGAAGCAGAGGCCTCGCTGCGTTGGCGTTTTCCTGCTTTAATCAGAATAACTAGGAACCAAGTCTGCTTTAAGAACAATAGGCCTAAAAGCTACGCACAAGTTTAAGTAAATGCTTTCAAGATGAGCTAATTTGAATGAAAAATAGAAGTGTGCTTAAAACAATAACGTTTGCTAGACATCAGATTAATCTTCAGACTTGCGATGCCAGCACATAAATGTTATGGAAGTTAGCACTGGGAAGAGGATCTCATCTCCACAATAAGCTTGTTACATTTGGGTACTCTTTAAATTCCTGCTATGCTTTACAGCATAAACACGTTCTGAATACTTGTATCTATTTTTTTTCTGATGCTTAAATTGAGTCACTTTAATAATTAGGTGGCATTTTTTTCCTTTCTTTTGAGGAAGTCGTGAAGCAGAGGAATTTTGTTCTGTTTACTGCTCAAACGCTGATCCTCTTGAGCTTTTCAGCACTTCACAAAGTGCTACATGGCGAGTTAAAAACACACTGAATGCTCTGAGCAATTAAAACGTCTGGAAGAATAAAGCAAGCAGAGTTTAATTATCTAAATGAGCTTGCTTAAGATACCAGGGTTGTAGCTACACTCGCAAAATGTGCCGTGAAATATTAATAGCTGGACAGGAGACCTTCTTTCACCTGAAAGCCCCTGTGCATGCGCTTAAAGCAGTAGCACGAGCTGTAGTAGAGGTGAGGCTTTTGATTTGAAGGCTTTCCTGTGAAAAGGTCCCCAGTGTCATGGGTCCCTGCTCAGTCTCTGTCATCCTCAGTGTTTCCTTAGCAACTCCTGTCCTTAGCCCAGTCCTTGAACAATCTGAGGCCTGGCTGTTGCTTGGGGTATCCTTTTAAACAGCGCTGACGGCTGAATCCTTCCCTTTCTTTTAACAGAGGTTCGCATTGCTGCGGTCGAGGCCCTCTGTATGCTGGCTCAGTCCTCGCCTTCCTTCGCCGAGAAATGTCTCGATTTTTTGGTTGACATGTTTAACGATGAGATCGAGGAGGTGAGGCTGCAGTCGATACACACGATGAGAAAAATCTCCAACAACATCACGCTTCGGGAAGACCAGCTGGATACTGTGTTAGCTGTTTTGGAGGTAAGATCTTCTTAGGAGGAGGAAAAAAACCCTTGCCTTTCAGCTTTCTTTGAGGAGTTACAATAATTGTATAATGCTTAGCAGCCCCTTCAGAGCAGAAACTACACCTTCCGTCCTTCTCCCCAAGTGGTCCATGCAGCTCACCTGGTGTGTTTTATTTCCTCAGTTGTTTCATTACAGCCTTTAGAGTAAATCTTCTCTTCCAGTCATATCCTGTACCAAAATAAAGACCAGCTGAGCACCCCCCTTTGCTTTCCCCCTTTGATCATTTGTGTGTGTTAGCTGTCAGTTAAGAGCCTTTACAAGAGGACTGCTCTTCCTTCTTTTGTGCAAGACAGTGATGAATGTGCTGTTGATATTTAGCAAATTATAATTTAAGAAAAAAAAAAAAAAGAAAAGGGAAAAAAAAGAATCCGCCATTGAAATGCAGCCAGTTCTTGTATCCTGTCAAATTTTCACGTTCTGTCCAGCGATGCCACACAAACGCTGACAGCAAGGAAGTAGAATGTATTATGGAGCTGCAAGGTGTTTTTTGGCAGGAGTCGTGCAATTAATTATGCTGGAGTTCAGCCACGTTATTTCTAAAAATGCTCCTTTTGGATTGCATGAGCTCCTCTTCACAATATTGCCTGACACCCTCTGAAGGCTGGTGACTGGGGTAAAGGCTCGTGGAATCAACCTTCAGCTGTTGCCAGGCTTCTCTGAAGGTAAAACAATTTCCTGAGATAGATGACCAGCAAAAATCTTCACGTTCCCCAGCACGCTGAGTTTCTCTTAGTGTCTGTGCTTAAGGGTACTGTGTCCCTCAAATCTAACAGTGATTCTTGTTCTGTTTTGAGGTCAGTGGTGAAAAGGATTAAATTGATTCCGTTAAATGAAACACGAGAGCAGAGACCAGCAGCAGACTGCAGCAGTCACCTGGTCTGTCAGTTTGTGTCTGTTTTAGCTATAATAATTATAAACATGCTGTTTTGCAGATGCTCCCAGTGCTAAGGAACAGTTCCAAGGTCCAGGAACTGCTAAATTTAAGTGTATACACAGGTCTGCCTTCCCTGAGCACTCAAAGGTGGGGATGTTTGGTGTTGTTGTGTTTTTAGGATGTTGTTTTAGGATTCTTGTTTTTTTTTGCTTTAGGATTCTTCAAGGGACATCCGGGAAGCGCTGCACGAGCTGTTGTGTTGCACCAATGTCTCAACTAAAGAAGGCATCCACCTTGCGCTGGTGGAACTTCTGAAAAACCTGACGAAGTACCCCACAGACAGAGAATCCATATGGAAGTGAGTGTGTTCAGCATCCTCGTGTGTCTCCTTAGTTTCCTACTTTCTTAAAAATCGAGGCATTAGGCAAATGTTGAACTAGCTAAGAAGGTAACAGGTCTAAAATCCTGTTACTGGGTAAATCCTTGGAATGGCAGCTGTACACACATCGTATATATTCACGACTGGTGTAGAGACTCCACATTGTTCTTGCTTGTCACTACTTCTGGTGGGAATCCAGAAGTGATGACCATGCTGGGAAAAAATCCTTCATTACAAGCAGCCAAAGCATTCCCAGGGTTTCCAGAAAAAGATGGTTTCAACCTCCGGTTTAAAAGTTACCTCCTCCATGCAATTAATGTTTTGTGCTGCATTGAATAGCAATATTCTCCGGCAGCTGACGAGATCAGCCATGACAAGTGGATTGGCTGTACGGCATGGGGCTGGTGGAGGGATTTCTTTCTGTCTGAGGAAAAGTAATGAACGCTTGTGGGTTTGTTTGGTCGCTTAATGGAAGCGACAAAGGACGTGATGCTTCAGCACACAGAGCCTGGGATGGAATTCTTGGTTATTATTGGAAAAACTGGTTTTTAGTCTGCTTTTTCTTCTAGTGTACTCTTATATTGCCTTTGGAGTTTACTAGGGTTTGGTTTTGTTGTGTTTTTTTTTGTTTGTTTGTTTTTATTTTGTTTGCTTAGCCTTTACTTCCTCACTCTTCTACATTTTTTGAAGAAGAAACACTTAATGTTTACCATTTAGTTATCATTTAATATGGAAGTTTTTCTTAGGCTGCATAGCTCCAGTTGTTAACTATCTCTCAGACAGTTTATTTTTATTTCTGCTTGTTTTTTCAAGCTGTGTTCTCAATTTTCTTGGATTCTGTCAAACTCTAACGCAGATCCTTAGCCTTGAAGAGACAATGCTGCCGTGAGTTTGCACATAGCCTTGAACAGGAGGATTTATTTCTCTTGCTGCATGACACCTCAGAGTGTCCCTACAATCTAATAATGTTTTAAAATGTTGCACTTTGCAATGTGCATGTTTACTAGGAAATTTTTTAACCTGTTCACAGATGCTTGAAGTTCTTGGGAAGCCGGCATCCCACTTTGGTGCTTCCATTAGTCCCCGAGCTGCTGAGCACACATCCATTCTTTGACACTCCAGAACCAGACATGGATGACCCAGCCTGTATCTTTTTAACGAAACCAGACGATCTCTTTGACTGTAAAAGACTTCTTTGTGTTTTCCTGAAGCTTGCATTTATTAAACCATTTCAGCCTAGCGGACAATCCCGTAGCTATTTCTGAATCCCTTTGTCAATTTTATTACTGAGTTTTATTAACTCAGCAAGTGATGGCATAACTTAACCTGTAACCATCTTCATAAACACCGGTGTGGTATAATTAGCTTTTTTTTTAATGCTGTGATGAGTGATCTGCTTATCAAACGGTTTGTCAAGGTTTAGGCTGTGTAGATGAGTCCTTTGATGTGAAAACACACATTTAGCTTGCACCAATTTGGAAGATGCTTTAGCAGCGGAGTGGTTTTCCGTGTGTTTCCATGCGACAAGTTGCTCCAGTCTGTGAAGCTTGTCCTTATTTTTCTCACAGTTCAGAGGCCATTAGCTAGCAGATTAAATGTCTTGTGAGAATTGAAAAGGGCAAGGATCAGGTGGAGAGCAAGGTAAATCCTTAATCAGACAGTTAAGTAATAATTTGAGTCAATTTGTCTTAGGAGTTGAGGATGGAAGGAGCTTGGAGGGGTGAAAAGCCCTTACTTATCTCCGTGCGCCTTCCTGATCTGAACCAAGGACTGTTACTCGAGAGAATGTTCCAGACGTAAATTGCCACCAAATTTTATGGAGAAATGTTCTGTGAAGAAAGCCTTGGGAGCCAGAAACAACAAGGTAGACCTGGATGGTAGCTTCCGGTGAATGAAGTGCTAGTTAAAAACAAAGGGTGTTCTCATTCAAAGTGCTTAGCAGATTTGAATGAAGTTAGCTGAATAGCTTCAGCTGAAAACCTGGAAAGGATCTGGGGCAAAGAGGAGGAACTGGTTCATCAGGTTGAAGCCTTTATGCTCGGCGGCTCACAGATACAGAAGATTTTCAGGAGCTGGGAAACGGGTTCAGGTCCCTTTTGTGAACTCCTTGCTGAGCCTGTTCTGCATTTCTCATCCCTGGCTCTCCCTTGAGCTGCCTCTGAGCCGTCCCTCACTGGCAGTAACATCCTTTCTCCGATCCTGTAGCGTTTGCCCTTTGTACTTCATTTCTGTCTGCCCCGACAGCTGCCTCTTTGGGTTTTGCTCAGCATTCTTTGCCTGTAAAGAACTTCCTAAACAGTCTCCAGCAAAGAAAGGGCTGTTGAGTTGTTTTTAACGTGCCGTCCCCACAGAGCCCTTCTGGTGGTTGTTTATTTTTCTTTAACAATCCATTTCAATAGACATTGCTGTTCTGGTTCTGATTTTCAACGCTGCTAAGAGCTGCCCAACAATGCCCGCGCTGTTTTCGGATCATACATTCAGACACTACGCATATCTCCGGGACAGTCTCTCTCATCTGGTCCCGCCGTTAAGAGTAAGTTGAATCACCGAGGTTTGTAGTTCCCCGCTTTGTTTTGAATATTGTTGCTCTCTTCCATGCCTGTCATCCTGTAATGCTTTGATTCTGAAATAGTTTTTTTCCCCACAACGCCAAGCAAGTGAATATTGAAATGTATGGTAAGGAAGGAGAGCCAAATATTAAATTGCTACAACATGGATTTTGTAATATTTTGGGGGAGAATAAAGTTATTGCCCTCAAGTGAGGGTAGCACACGCTCGGCTGGTTAAAAATGCCAGGAGGCAGGATCCCAGGAGCTTTCTGGAAAGCTTCCCCTGTGGGGAAGGGGAGCTCAGCCTTTGTAGGTCTTGCAACGTTTGGCTTATATCCATCGAAACAGTTTACTCACGGATGTGTTCCTTGCTACTTTGAAGCAAGCTTTTCCTGCAGGGAAGTACAGGTGGGATTGAAGTTGGTCCTAAATCTTGTTACAGTTCATCAACTGGACTGCAGGTTGTGTGGTCTTGGACTTCCCCTGACTTCACTGCTTCGTAGTTAACAGAGGAGGAAGATGTTTCCTTCAAAGGCATGTTGATGTTTAATCTGAAGATCTCTAGCTACAAACAGATCATAAAATAGAGAGTGTTAACTAACAATTTACAGGCTCGAAAGCCTGGGAATAAATTGTGAATCTGAGAAATGAATTGGAGCTCGCGGTTGGTAGCTGTTAAATAATGCAGCAGCGTTTTGCAGTGCTCTTACTTGTGTCGGACTTGTCTTTGTACGCACGTGTTTCTTTGTGCTTAGTTGCCAGGTCGAAAGCTGGTGTCCTCCCCTGTCTCTCCCAGCATTACACCGCACGAAGATCCTTCCCAGCAGTTCTTGCACCAGAGCCTGGAGAGGGTTTACAACCTGCAACACCTCGACCCGCAGGGCATACAGGAGCTGCTGGAATTTACCATTCGGTAAGGCTGCAAGCTGTCCTCCTCATCAGAAGATGGGTTTAAATCAGCAGCTTCACTGAAGTCGCTGCTTTGTTTCTGAATGTCAACGTTTTCCTTTGCCCTTTGGCATTTAGCCTGAGTCTCCTTCTCGAGAGCACTTTGGCCAAACAGAATTCATGGGCGGTTTAAAATAAAACCGATGATCTTGGCTCTGCTGCACTGAATAATCGGTGAGAGTTTTAGGTGGACATCTTTGCAGGGTGTGGTAAGAGTTGGATAAGGGTACTACGTCTTGGACTGCTCATTTATGATAAAATATACTTTGTTTTTATGGATGACAGGCTAGTGTGTCATTCTTAGTTCTCTGTCCCCGTATGTGTGCCTCATTTTGATCAGATTATTTGTGGTGTATGTGCACAGGGTTTTTTTTTAGTTTGTTTGTAGGGTTTTTCCCTTTGGTCTTCCAGTTTCTGGGTCCTGTGGCCTTTGGTTCTGTGGGAGAGGACCTGCTTCTGTTGCTCTGGGTTCCTATCACCAGTCCTGCTTGTAAAGGACTTTGTCATTCTTCATCAGTTTGAAATTCAGAGAGGTTTTTTCTGGAAGGGACAATGTTATTGCGTGCTGCTCTCTGTATAGATAAGGTTACAGCGTGGCTTCTGAATGTGGGTTTTATGCTGCCTTTCCCATTTCATCTCGGGACTGATTTACACAAACAAAGCACTTGAAAAGGATCCTTTCAGTGCGATTTGTCTGCTTGGAAAGAGGGCAAGAGTCTTATTTCTGAGAGTTAGAGCACGTTAGGCTGTTTTGCTATTTGGATTACAGAATTCCAAAAAGCTTTTTTCCCTCCCAAAAAACCTGCCTTTTCTGTACGAGTAGCTGTAAATTGCTTTCACACCCACCTGCAGTGGAGAATAAACAGTGTGCTCCTCGCTGAAACCCTGACTGTGAACGCTACGCGGCTTCTCCTCAGCCGTTCTGAAGCTGCAACGCGCAGCCTAAAACGCAGCCTCGGAGCATTTAGTGCAGCAAACGCTTCGAGCAGGTTATCTCTTGGCAAAGCATCCGAAATCTCAGCGGCACAATGAAATGCCGGGAGCCTCAGAGGCTGTGAACGGTTTCCATTTTGAGGCTAACAGTCGGGTCTGAGATGGCTGCACGCGTAGCTGATGTGCAGCAAAGGACAGCAACGTTTTGGAGCTGGTGGAAATCATTTGCTTGGCTTTTTTTGTCTGCAGGCATCACCACCCAGGAGCTGTGCTAAACCAGCTGGGTTGTGTTTTTTCCACCCTTAAGAGAAGGGAGGATTTAAGACGGAAACAAAAAGGTGCTGAAGGTTATTTTGCAGAGGGGAAGATTTTTTGCTGCTCTGACCATTTTGTTGCTGGGAGGAGGGGGATAGGAGAAACACGCAGCCGTGATCCTGTGGTGGAACACGGCTCCCTCCTTATTGTCATCGGGGGAAGTAATGCAGACCTCATGGTGGCTGCTGGTGACTTGCATTTCTAACCACGCTCGAGCCTGCCACTCTACCCCGAGGCTTTGCAGCTGAAACTGTGCAGGCTTTTCAGTAATTTGGCCTTTGTGGTTTAGTTCCTCCGTCTGTACGACAGGATTTTTTTTGTCTCGCAGGGATGCTGAAATCTGTTTAAGATCTGTAAGAAAATAGAATTAGTGGCGGTGGGAACCACACAAGACTTGGAAAACGGAGACTCCGAGTAGCTTTTAGCTGAGGGATGCCATCCTGCTCCACGCTAGCTCTTTCTTATCCCCTGGAAAAGGTGGAATCGAGTCAGTGTGAGGCTGGTTCTACTGTCCCTGCGTTCAGGGAAGGCACAACCCCTCTGCTTAGGAAAGGTTTTCTATGGTGGCAGATCCAGAGAATCTCCTGGATGTGGGGTGGTGGTGGGGAGGTGGTGCCGGATGACGCGTTTTGGGTGTAGCAGAGCTGAAGTTTCAGAATTGCGTCGTAGGTACGAAGATAAATATACACCAAATGAAAGGGTTACCTGAAGGGGGAAAAAAAAAACAACATATTTTTTGGTAATATAGTAAAAAATACAAAAGCAGAGTGACAATTTTAGTACGCCTTTGGGTCAAAGCAAAACGCAGAGAACAAAGATGTTAAATCCACGTTATCCAACTTATTTTTGGTTCTGTAACAAACAATGAGTTTTATTTTCTTAATGCATATTTTAAAACAACCCTCAGAGTAGAGAACCAAAGCCTTTTCATGTTCCACTGTCTTTTTTTTTCCTTGTCAGGATAAAAGTTACTTAGATAGCTGTTTGATTTACAGGAAATAATTGTACCAGACCGCACGCAGCAGCCAGTTGGGCAAATACCAGAACATCAGCTTTGGGTTTGTTTTAAAAAGGCAGCTATATTTCAGAGATGCCTGGTTACATGAGCCCGACATGTTCCAAACAACCTTTCCCAGCCAACAGGAGTAGTTAGATTTCCCAGCAGCGTAACGCGAACGGGTGATTAGCTGCTGCAGAAAGCTGGAGTGTTTGAAGTTAAATCTGGAACTGCTCTGCCCGATGGTTCCCACAGGGCCGCAGAGTAACTTGGGCTGACAGACTTACTGCTGCCACTGTCAGCCTCCAGGAAAAACAGAGATGCCAGGTCCCAAGGTGCAAACAGTTTCGTGGTGCATGTTTTCCTACTGCTTCTGCTGCCCGTTGTAAGGGTAAGAGAAAGCACGATGCAGGAATAGCTGGCTGCTGCGTTGTGTGCATTTAGATCAGCGTCCTGCTGTCTCAACGCTTTTTTTTTCTTCTTTTTCTCTTGCTTCAGTGATCTTCAGAGGCTTGGGGAGCTGCAGTCGGAGCTGGCAGGGATGGCAGACTTCACCGCGACTTACCTTCAGTGTCAGCTGCTCCTCATCAAGGTTTGACTTCATTCTTGGGCTGTTGTTCAAAATGCCCCCAGTTTATGGCAGTGAAGTTCATGAATTTAGATTTTAGTGCTGAAAACTGATCGATGATGAAAGCTCGGATTCAGTGGATTTCTGATATCCCCACTTCCCTTCTGGGGCAAATAATTTGTGGTAACTTTGCAAATAACACACCATTGCAGATCTTTGCTGTTGCACGTTGTGGTGGTTTTACCGTGCTAGGCAGTTGAACACCACAACCGCTCTCTCACTCCCCCTCCTCAGATGAGGAGGGGAAGAAGTAAAGGAAAGAACAACTCACGGGTTGAGATAAGGATGATTTAATTAAAGAGGGGAAAAAAATATATATATATATATATAATTAAGGAAATATTATTATTAATTAAACAATTCAACTAAAGGGAAAAAAGGGAAAGGGGAAAAGGGAGGGGGAAAGGGAATAACTAAACAAAACAAGTAAAGGCTATGTGGAAGTGCAGAGGAAAGAAATTACTCTCTACTTCCCACAAATGAGCGATGCTTGACCACGTCCTTGAAGCAGGGCCTCAACGCACGTAGCCGGTGTTCGGGAGGAGGACAGACGTTTTCGCAACGAGAGCCCACCCCTCCCCTCTTCTTCCTTTTTCCACCTTTTATTGCTGAGTGTGACCCCACATGGTATGGAATATCCCTTTGGTTGGTTTAGGTCAGCTGCCCTGGTGATGTTTCTTTCTCACTTTTTGCCCACCCCCTAGGAGGGTCAGAGAGAGTCCTGATGCTGTGCCAGCACTTCTCAGCAGCAGACACAACACTGGTGTGATCCCACTGCTGTTCTAGCTCCAAGTGCAGAGCGCAGCACTGTATGGGCTGCTGCAGGGAAAGGTAACATCCCAGCCAGACCCAGTACACACGTACAACTTCTGTTGGTTCATATGCATTTTGCCAGCGAAGAGCTTATTTCCAAACAGAAATCACAGTGGGCACAACCACCCTGCAGCCTTTTACGTTAAGAGAGTTAGCTTTTCTCTGCTGGTGACCACTGGAATGCTTTTTGCTAAACTGCTGCTGAAAGTGGAGTTTTTCTAGGCTGTTTTGTTGACAGCACTTGTGGCACCAATGCCAAAGGAATTCCTAAGGCTTGATTGAGCAAAATATCAGTCGTGCTTCACCGTGCTGAAATGCTCTATCCTTTTGGTATTAGCAGATGAAGTGGTTATTTGGACACCACGGCAGCAGGCTGATTTTGTGTCCCTGTCCATAGCAGGGGGCTTGAAACTAGGTGATCTTTAAGGTCACTTCCAAACCAAACCACTCCACAATTCTATGAAATTCAGAGCTGCTCCCAAAGCAGGATGCGTGGAGGACCGGCATTTGGAAATGGCCTTGGAGCCTTTCTCCAGGGGTTGAGTGGAGTGAGCCAACCTGTGTAGCTAAGGGAAGGTAGAAGTCTGTATTTCTGGCAAAAAACAGTGCTCTGTCTGGAAGAAGTGGGTAAACGCTGCCCAAGCCATTCTTTTCTTGAGCTGTAGAAAAAACAGTCAGTGTATCAGTGATGGAGAGGAGTAAGCAACGTGGCTGGAATTAAAAGTAACTTGTAATATCATGCAATTAGGCAGTGAGAACCTTAATGTCAGAGCAGCCCTTTTCAGTAGATTTCTTTACGGTTGTTTTTCCCCAGCAGAACAGAAACTACTGGAGGGGAAAAAAAAACATTTTCACTTCCCAGCCCCTCAAATGCCAAAAACTCCAAGACTCTAAAAGGCCCTACGTACCCTGCTCTTCGAGGGGATCCCATTTTTAAATGGGATTCTGGGGCCAGTGTAGGTGAAAGATACAGTGTGTATGTTCTTGAGCTTTGGCTACGGCCACTTCTGCGTGTACTTGTAACTGAGGTCAGGCAGCTTTAAGAAAAAACAAACAACAACAAAAACAGTGATATAAATCATCCAGTAAAACCTTCTTAATTGTTTTTAACATAAACCAAAAAGCAAATGGGGTTTCTATAGTGCCAGTACCAGTAGCTGTGTTACGCTCAGTAACTCCGGGATCTTTTTGGGCAAATGGGGGGTGGAAACTGTCAACAGTAAGGCTCAGAAATATGACTGCGTGGGTGTGTTTCTGGGGACAGTTGTTATTGTTTCCACTTTTTGCCTGCAATCTGAGAATGCCCAGCTCTTAGTCTCAAGGAGGTGATAATGCAGTGGGTTATTGTTTCTGTAATAAGCGGCTGCATTCTGCATAAAGTTCTCCTTAAAAAGTACAGAAGAGTTTGCAGCTTAGCCAGCCCTTCATTCACAGCATTGTTAATGTTATTCTCAACTTCAGTTTCTTACTGTATAGTTCTGTAGGTGTCTGGGTGTGCTTATGTAAAAGTACGTATTTTGGAAGCTTCAGTTCCCCGTATTGTGCTTAAAAGCAAAAAGAAACCTTTGCCCTGCTCTTTCAAACAATCTTTTGGTGTATAGCCAAGAAACAGGGCACGTTCCCTGTTCCCAAGCCCATTTCATCTAGCACAGGGTTGTAATGCTTTGACTAAACCGGGTATTTATTTATGATCACTTTTCATGGTTTTCTTCTGTAGGCCTTGCAGGAGAAGCTGTGGAACGTGGCAGCTCCTCTGTACCTGAAACAGAACGCGTTGGCATCTGCCGCAGCCAAACAGGTGAGGATGAAGCAGCTGGGGCTGCGTCCTCAGATCCAGGGATCCAGATCTGGAGGCAAGTCCTCAGATCCAAGCTTCCTTGGCCATGCAACAATAACACGTTTCTGACCTTCTACTGTAGTCTGTGCAAGTAAATCTTAGCTCCCCAAAGCACAGCAGTTTCTGTCATCTTCAAAAGATCAAATCAGGTGGCACTGGGGGAGATTTATGACCCCTGGAAAAAGGCACACACGCCTTCCTGAATAGTGAGACTGGAGAACTGTGGGCTGCTTGGTCTCTGGGGAAGGCTGTGGTGTAGGTCCTCTGAGAAGCCATTTCTGAACAAATGAATGTAATTGGGAACAGCCAAAACGCATTTCCCAAGGGTGCACTACGCCTGACCAACGTTAATGCCCTCTCTGTGATGAGGGCACTGGTGCTGTGGACGTGGAGAACAGGGGATGTTGTACAGCCTGACTCTGTCAAACCCTTTGACAGAGTCTCCCATCATTTCCTTTTCACCAAAACAGCAAAATTCTGGCTGATAAATGGGTGATAATGTGGGTGGAAAATCGGCTGGACCGCCTGGCTCAGAGCACCGTAACTACTGGTGCAAAGTTCAGTGGGCAGCCACTAACGAGTAGCATCCCTCTCAGATCAGTAGTAGGACAGATGCTGTTCAGCCTGTTCTTATTTTGTGATGTTTGACGATCTGATCCTGGGAAAAAAACAACAAAGCTAAGTTCTTCTATATTAAGGGACGAAATAAGCTATTAAGTAATCCGGAAACAAATCTAAGGTAAAAGCAAGTGCATGGATCTACTGGGAAGGTAGGCTGACATTCTGAGTCTCCAGTTAATTAAAATGTATTAAGAGGCAGCTACTGCTGTGCATCAAAACCTCCTGTGCTGTTGACAGTCATCCCTGGGGATGAATAGAAACAAAAGTCTATCAGCTTCTTAAATCTTCTCTAATTGAACTGTCGTTCTTGGGCGCCCTTCTTAGTAGCATGTGGACCCCCAGGGAATTTTCTATATTGTGGTTGTGGATGTAGATCACTTCCCGTCAGTGCAAGGTGAGGGAATCTTATTAAATAACTTGGAAGTTGTTCCTTCTGTACAGTTTTACTGAACTCAGTGGTATTAATTTCAGCACTCCTCTTGTCTACTTAAGCACTCTTGTCTACTAGTCAGCAGCTCTAGTACTATAATAAGTAAAACTCTGCGACGTGCTCAGCTTTTAACCGTGTCTAAAATAACCCAGAAGGACACTTATTTGGATTCACGTGTTGCTGAGCGTGAGGGAGAAGTACCAGAATCTTGGGATCGTGCCTGGGCATCAAAATTTTAACAGTCTGATGGCTTGTTACCCCCGTGGTGTCTGTCTGACAGATCTTGGAAGAAACTTACAAGATGGAGTTCATGTACAGCGGGGTGGAAAACAAACAAGTGGTCATCATTCACCACATGAGACTGCAGGCGAAGGCGTTACAGCTTATAGTGACTGCGCGCACCGCTAGAGGGTAAGGATGGTGAAAAGACCTTCTTAGGGTTACCTGGAAGCTTTGTGTCCTCAAAGTTTGTTTCGCAGAACGTCAAGGCTAAGATATACACCCAAAACATCTTGTTTTGCCAATAACCAGTTGCAGAATGAAGAACTTTGTTTTGGTGTAGCTGTATGATGGCACGGTACCAAACCAGATGACAAAATTATTGGGAATATGTCTTTTGAGAGATGAGCTCTCTCAGGTACAAACATACAAGAACATAACTAGGTTAAAAACATCACGTAGGCTAAAAACATTGTCAAGCGTGTCTTAAAATTGAAACTTGGGACCTTATGGATATGGGCAGGAAAACGGCAGCTGATTTTTTTTTTCTCCTATGGAGAATCTATTGCTGGCTTCAGAATCGTCTTTAAGATCTTGCAGTTTTAAGGAGCTTGAACTGGATTTCAAAACACCTAAATGCTTATGACCACAGAGCCAGTTTTCTTTATTCAAAGAAGTGAGGAATGTTATCTTCGTTACAGAGTGGAACCCCTTTTTGGGATGTGTGAGAAGTTCCTGCAGGAAGTAGACGCCTTTCAGAGGTGAGAAACTCCATTGCTTCTTCGCTTTGTGTTTTAAAACTGAAGTTGATGCGAAATGTTCTTAAGGCTGGTGACAATTCTTCCGTATATAACTTGGTCTAGAATGTGCCAAACTTGGCTTTCGTAAGAATGTAATACTAAAATAAAATGAAATAAACCCATAGCCACATAATGGGGAAATTCTGCCCTGAGTATAGGGTGTTTATTGTTTTTCCTTTTGCTCACGGCAACTACAAGTCAGGCTCTGAAAGAGGCTATTTTGCAGAATCTCCACCTCTTCAGCAGTGTGTTCGGACTAGCCGTTCTGTGCTGAAGGCGCTTTCAGATCTCACTGTTCAGAGTTCACGTGGGATTTTTCTGTAGCTGGAGCAGTTTTCGCATCTTTGCAAAGCGTTTGGAGGTGCTTTGTGATCCCTCACTTCACGGCTTTTGCATTTACTTGATGATTGCCATCAAATTACCTGGACCCATTAAAGCTCATTATCATCAGGGAATATTCCATTCATTTTTCATCTCTTCGCATCTCCCTTCCCCTGCTGCTCTCCCACGTTAGGGCCTGCTGCCATGAGATAATGATAAAGCAAGAAGTAAACTCCCTTCTAAACATCGAATCAGGAGTATGACAAAAGGGGAATCTCTCTTTTCCTCTTACCAAATTTCCACTTTTTAACTTAAGAAGTGGACAATGCTCAACATGGGGATCATCTTGCCCAGGTGTAGACATTTGCATCGCGGACCACTGCTCTTTTTGCATTAGGAAGAGAGGTGCTTATTCCAACTTACCCTCGTTTGGAGGTCTAAAATGGGTCAGATCAGCGATGCATAGGTTTTTCCTTGGAGTCAGAAGGGAATTAGCTTGACCAGAGACAGGTATCCAGAGTTGAGCAAGCAGAATTCCATCTCTAGTTCTTAATTAAATTCCTGTTTACTCATTGTTTATGTTTGACAATTGTCTGACAGAAGGGAGTTGGACCTGTTCCATCACAATTAGCTCACCGCATACAGGACTCTTCACTTCCTTCCAATCTTTTCCTCACGCTAGATCTTGGGATCAGCGAAACTGAATCACTTTCTCTTAGGAATGCGGCTCCTACAGGCAGTGAGGAATTCCACAGAAGAGAATCTGAATAGTAATAGATCTTGTCAGTTAGCTGTGAGGTCGCCTAGAAAATATTGTACGTGTAAAAACCCCGTGCCTAGGTTGAGCAGCCTCAGCCTGGCAGATTTGAGCTGCATCACACGACGGAGTAGGTGAAATTTGCTGTCTGGGTAGTGGTAGCCATAGGAGAGAGCACATATTCCTGCTTTGCATCTACAAAGGAGAGTGTGATTTTTCTCCATCCTTGCCAACCATGAGCTGGTGATAGAGGCTTCTGTTCAGGGATTTTGAACTCCTGTCGAGCATCACCAGGATCTGGAAGAAAATCTCACTTCCAGGGCTTTAGGACCTGAAGCTGATTTTTGAACAAGCCCAGGATTCCTGTCCAGGCTTAACTGTCTGTGAAAATACAGCCCAACACTGGACTCCTCAAGCAGGGAGGAGAGCCCATTGATCAAGAGGCTGTTCCCCTACAGAAACAGTGCCTTTTATTCTATATTTTCACCAAATTGCACAAAGCATTTACTAGGCTTACAAAATAATCCTGCTAAATGTGGCAGGAATGTTGCTGACAATAACAAGTAAGCCCCCAGGGAGTCAGTTTAACAAAGCGTTTTCTGCGTGTGGGGATGTGTGGTGGTGGACCAATTTTGCTTCTATATAAAGAACAAGAAATAGCAAATTCTCTTCTTGTGAGCAGCTCTTGTCCCAAGTTATGGAATGAATTCTATTCTGTTCTTGACCTCTAAACTAGCATATTTTTTTCCTACTGATTCGAGCTTACTGTTAAAATTTTACTACACCAATGCAACAATTAATACTCTTATTGGTAGACCAAAGCCGTTTTGGAAACTTTGCTGCAGCAGGAGGTCAGACAATTCACGTGTTGGGCGCGTGGCTATGTTAGATCCGCTAATGAGTCAGCTATTTAGTGAGCCACGTGAAAGTGTGCAACATAATGAGGCACACGCACGTCTTCCCCGAGATGCATCCATCTCCAAAGCTTACAAAGCAACTGTAAGAGGAGTGGTGCTTCCGTCCAACTGGGTTTCTTTCTCGAGACACTGAGATTGAGTGCAGAGTGCAGGAATTACCTGTCATTTTGTTTAATTAGCACTCTTACTGTCAAAATAGCATTAGAGCGGCACGTGCAGTCTTGTGTGGACACATCCTTACAGCAGCTGGTTCTCATGACTGTGTTGTTGACTTCACTTCAACATTTCTACCTCCTCCTGTGCAAATCTAGATTCAAATCCAGATTCCTTTGCCTGCTAGGCTCTATATTGATGAAGGACTTAAGAAATGAGTCCTGCGTAACGTTGATGTTATCAACTTGAACGCAAGGTATGGTCCCAGCAGAAGCAACCAAAATTATTTCATGTATGAGATGTGCATCAGAAGTGGAATCTCAGTATCTCATTCTGTCATTGTAACTAAATATAAAGATTAACTAGCTTGTCTGAAGATAACAAGACTGTTAAATGTTTTTTTGTGTGTTTTTTTTTTCATCAACCTTAATACAGATGTTTCATCTCTGAGCTCCCGCGTATGCAAGGCAGTTTTGTAGATAAATTGCTGGACTTAATGCCCAGACTTGTGACATCCAAGCCTTCGGAAGTGGTCAAGATTCTTCAAACAACGCTGCGACAAAGTACCTTCCTCCACCTTCCTCTTCCAGAGCGGGTCAGTTTAATGCAGAGAATTAAAATGCAATAGCCTTGCAGGCTGTCTTTAGCTTCCAAATAGTTCCTAATAGACCATGAAGTTTTTATCGGGGAATTGCAGTATGTTCCAAGTTGGAAGGGAGCCACAAAGAGCATTTAGTCCAACTCCTTTATCATTGGAGTGTTATTTCACGTTATAGGTGTTATTTCATCGCTTCTCCTTACCTAGCATCTCTGAGACTACTGCTAAAAGTCAAGAAGACTTAATAATTCCTGGCAGTATCTAAAAGGATCCAAAGTTCACGCACAATTCCTCTGTTAAGAGCAGTAATGATTATCTGTTTTCCTTTTTTTCTTCCCCTCCCTTATTTTTGGCAACTGTTTTGCCTCTTACAGCTCTACAGAGCTAGTGCGAATATCATTGAGCCGACCGGTGAATCCGATAACCCTCTGCGGTTTACGTCGGGGTTGGTAGTGGCGCTGGATGTCGACGCAACTCTGGAGCACGTGCAGGATCCCCAAGGAACCGTTAAAGTTCAGGTAAGCAGTCGCTTGACACAACTGCAAACAAGATTGTGTCTTAGGGGTAGTTTGCATTCTAAACTGCAAATAATTGTGTGTTTTATTAGTAACAGCGTTAATAACTAATGAATTTGAAAGCACCAACCTAATGCATCTTGTACAAATCTAGTTGTCATTCAGTTTGTTTTTTTCCCTTTTTTTTCCTATAGGTATTGTATCCGGATGGACAAGCTCAGTTAATCCATCCTAAACCCGCTGACTTTCGAAATCCTGGTCCTGGAAGGCACAGACTGATAACGCAGGTGTACCTCTCACATACAGCATGGACAGGTAACAGTACCAGAACAAGTCCACGTGGTTTTGTTGCTGCATGTTTCTGAGACAGGAGTGTCTCTTGCTCGATCCTAGTCTCCTGCACATCCCCAGTCTTGGGGCTCTGAGGATCACGGAGCCTTAGCATCACTCTGTTCTTACAGCCTCTGAGCAGCTGCAGCTCCCTGGTTGACAGGGCGCTGATCTCTGGAGATAACTGGAGTCTGCACATGCAGTCTGCCAGCACCGGGAGCCTTTAAATGGAGCTCATGTTCAACACGAGGTCACCCACTTCTGTGCAGAGCAAGATTTAGTTGTAGGAGTCAGGCCTGCACCCTCATTTAAAGGGGTAAAGTGATGGACTGCGAGTCGTCGCTTCAGATCTGACAGGTGTTGGAGCATGGCAGAGAACCTTTGGATCCGTGTGTACTTAACAGTATAATTTCACTGCTAATTAAACTTTTACCCTTTTAATGCCCTAAAAAAAAACCTCGCACACTTTACTCTGAAATATGCAACTCTGACATTCATATTCAGTCACAGTTGGCATTCATATTTCCCTGTGAAAGTGCTTCGGTAATTGGCTTGTGGGCTTCAAGCAACAAAAGCAAAGAATAGTTTTTGGCAGCTCCCTTTCTCCTGTTTCCTTTTAAACCCTTCACATTTATTCCAATGTGGGATTTTTTTCTGAGCAGTTTATTTTCTGTTAATAGGATTTGGTGATCTATATTTTTAATGAAGGGATTTCTTTTTCTCTGTAGCGTTCTCTTCCGCTTACTCCCTTTTACATAGCACCTCCATGGGGTATTTGTTCCTTCTGCTTATCTTTGCTTTGTTTGGGAGAAGAAAAAATGGTATTGTCCCTGCAACTGGAAGCATCTGGGTTTAAAGGTTGATCCTGTACCAGAGGGAGCTGAATTGGGTCCTTATTTCTTTCTCTGCAGTGTACACTGGGAGAGCATTTTAATCCCAGAGGATTCTGCTCTGGTGTCTCCCCTAGGCAGTGTTTTAGTTAATAACTTTGTCATCGGTACTTAGGCATGTAAAACATGGAGTGGGCATCAGGCTGGGACGGGTTGAGAGAACGGGATCAGAATTCAATAAAGTTGCCGTAATTCAGGAAAAATAAACTCATTAAGACCAGTAAAAAGCATATGCTCAGGAAGGAGGATGCCCAAATGAAAATTGAGGTATAAGTCTTGTATAACAGAAGCAATGGCAGTGACTGCGAGCTACAAATTGAAGAGGAGCTGACAGTGTGGCAAAACGATGGATCTTAGGGTGTTATTAGCTGAACTGTGGTATAACCATGGAAAAAGATTATTTTTTGTGTTCCATCTGGTGCCGATGAGGTCTCAGCTAGAGTGCCACTGCAGTGCTGGGCCTCTCATCTCTAAATTACATAGTTGCCTGTAGGTTTCGGTAATGGGCTCTGTAAGAAAAACCTAAAAGAAGATTTTTTTTCAGCCTGGAAGGGGAAATTTTTGACATTTAGCCCAGCATGCTATGCTGCTGGATTGTACTGTGAAGGCTAAAAGCCTGCTTTTATTATGACCGCTGGGAGAAGAACAAAGTGAGATCACCTTGTGGGCAGTATCAGGAATATTTGTCTAACTGCTGAGCTGGAAAAACAGGGAAAAAGGCTGTCTTCCAGTGTCAGGACCTCCAGCTGAAGAGAATCTTCGAGTAATCTCCACTGTGGGTCTTATCAGACATCATCTGGATTTTACTTGATCCTGCCTTAAATATAGAGAGGAAGGCCTGCTACTTCTCTGCTTTTTAATGCATTTAGCATTATTTGGTTGGAATAACTGTTAAAAGTTGTATTTGAAGTTTGCTATTATTTTGAAGGTAGTCATAGGGTTCTCTTCTTGAGCTACAGCAAAGAGGCAGAAGGGAATGAAGCAGTGCTTAATTCTGCTGCGCTGCCTGCAGTGACAAGGTTGTATTTTCAAACGCCAGGCTGGATTCTGATCTGTCGCCCCAGAATTAGAATATGTAAGATAAATTTTAATTCAGCATTTATTGTTCACTCTGTGAGGGACTCATGTTTGGCTTGTTCTGTTTTTTCTCCTCAGAGCCGTGTCAGATTGAAGTGCGGCTGCTGCTGGCCTACAATTCCAACAGGAGCAAGGCGACTGCTAAGGTTCCCAAATCTACCTGGAACGAGAGCATGGAGGCTCTCCCGCAGCCTGAGAATGGCATAGAGGGGACCATACCATTCAGCAAACCCGTCAAAGTTTATATAATGCCCAAACCTGCCAGGCGGTGAAGTCTACCGCTAAGAGAAATATATTTAGGGGACTGTTGGGTTAAAAACGAAACCCAGGGGCTGCATTCCAAGACACCAAACCAGAACAGTGTTACGCTTCTACAAAACGTGTCAGCCGGAAAAGTAAAGCTGCTGAAGGACGCTGGTCACTGTTAAGAAGCAGACAGACCAATACAGGGGTTATTCAGATAGTAAAGGAGTTTCGAGGAAATGTTGTTTCTGTATTGAATCAACAAAATCGAGGCAATTCTCAGTCAGCATTCTGGTAATAATTGTGTTGGGCCAAAACTCCTCAAGGCCTCTTGGTTTTCTGCTGAAGCTATTTACTGTGTAAATGCTTAGGCGCGTAAATCTGCTTTTTTATTTTAACAACACTCTGAAATGAAACTAAGGAGACTTGATAATTTTTTTTTTGGTCTAAAACTTGTATCTTTGCGTTGGTATCTAAATTCTTAGCCAAAAAAAAAATCTGAAGTGCTATTGTCCTTGTTCAGGAAGGGCGTCTTGAAGTGGAATTGCTAATTGCTGGAGGCTAAACCCTATTTTCCGTCCTGGCCAGCTGTGCATCCTGGGGAGGGCACAGGTTGGGGGTGAGGAGGAACCTGGTGGTGCAAGCAGCAGAACTTGCGCTAGGACATGGAGTTTGAGTGATAACAACACAGCAGGGTGTTAATTTTTTTGTTTACGTGAAACGGAGCTGTATGTCCATCTGTATCTCGGAACTGTAATCCCACTCTCCTGTTGCACACTTGTATGCCTTTAGAAATAATGCAATTAAATAGCAGGGGTTGTAAAACGATGTAATCCCATGCCACTAAGTCGTACAGAATCTGTTTCTGAGTCGTGGTCTTGGCCTGAACTGGTACTGCGATGAGAAAGTCTGTTTAGTTTTTCAATTCAGCAGCACTTTTGGCAGCTCACGCCTGTGTGAGGTGCTGCAGTAGCTGAACACGCTCCCAGTTAGGCAGCAGTCGGGCAGCTTGTCAGCGTTCCCGCAAGCAGCTGCGCTGAGCGCCAGGGAGCCCCTTACAGCAGGACTGGAATTGGAACTTGTGGTCAGGGACCCAAATGTTCGGTCCCGTAATCTGCAGCCCCTTTTCTGTGACCCTCTATTCACAGAGGGCCTCAAAACTAAATTTGATATTCCACCTTTAGCAACTTTGGTGGGATTTTCTAGGAGCGCTTAATGTGTGAAACTTTGTAGTGCAGCAGCCAAATGTTACCTGTGTTCATAAATCAGTTTTTTTAGAAAAGGGGGTGGTAGTGGTGGGGAAGGCTTAGTGCCTAAGCGAAGCACTGAAGAATTTTTCCACTTGTACAGAGATCAAAACCCCTTACGTGCTTTCCTTCAATAAAATTGGAAAACCGATTCAGATTTGTTTCTCTTTATTCTAAGAGTGAACCTGCGTGGTGTAGCCTAATAAGAGATTACTGTGAGGCTTTCACATATTTTTTTATGATTATTTCGTTTAGGACTGATATGTTGTGGTCTGAAGACTCCTAACCACAAAACTGTTCAGCTGCTGTAGGAATTCTTAAGTTAAACGGGCTTTCTTCATGTTCCTGCTCTTACAAACTGGTTTTTGTATCTCACCTTTAGGGCAGTGGGTTGAAAACCTCCTGCACGTGTAACAGCTGGGTTGTTACCACCTGACTTCTTTTTGGCATCCCCGGCTCCGTTCCAGTGGGCTGGGGTTGATGTCCCTCTTACTTTGAAGCTGTGTCCCGGGCAGATACTTGATGAGTCGAGCTAGCTCGTTACAGACTCTTTTCTCCCTCACTTTTACACTTCACCAGTATTTGTGCAGTTTGTCATCCCAATAAAGACTTCTTACGATCATGTCCATACGCTCCGAGCCACGACCGGTGCTTTGGGAGGCAGAGCAGGGAGCAGGAACCGAGGGAACACCTGCTCAGCCCCGCACGCTGCGTCGTGTCAGGGGGGTGTGACGTTGGTGGGCAACACCGTGAAATCTTCATGCTCCACCCGGGGCTGCAGATAAACCCTCGGGGTGCTGTGTGCACCAGTTTTCTGGCAGAAACTCCGCCTTTCCTCCTGCTCTGGTTACCAGGGAGTTAGGGTTTATCGTGTGCTCCCAGGCCACAGATGATCAGGCGGTTACTCCATTCTGGACATTTTTTCCTTGGGAATATCAAAATCTTGGCGTCTTTCTCATGAGCACTGAGATTGTTTCAGCTATCTTTCTCCCAGATGCCGTGCTTGAACTCCTTTCATTCAACATAGGAGACAAAGTTCACGCTCATTCTGCATTGCCGCCGAGAATCAAGCACTGAAAGGCTTCGGAAAAGTTCCACATCTGTAATTTCAGGTGACTAAAATCACTTGAAAATTTAAGATGACTCGAATGTTTCCAGCCTCCTATTAAGAGCTTTCTGTAGTTGGCTTCTCTTCTCGATACCATCCTGGAGTTTTCTTTCTCTGGCTTCTGCTTTGTATTGGAAGAAATCAGAGGTCCTCCTTTTCTTCTTAGGTTCCATCTCTTCAAGCAGCTGATTAATTCATGATTTCAGCTGAACTGAAAACTGTTCTGACCATTATGATCTTAAAATTCCGTGCCACATGCCGTTTTCTTAATAGTGTGGTCCTTTCAGCATTCAAGTGTACCTTTGGTTTCCCTTTTAGGCAGGTAGGCAGACTCATAAACATCCTCTACGTATACATGGTAGATACGCAGCTCTGCCTTGTTCACTTCAGACTACGGTTTTACGATGCGCTATCACTCTTGCTGCTGTTTTCTACCTTTTCCCTTTCTATTGAAAACGTCCTTTTGTTTTACAACTGTTTACCTTGATCTCTTTTTTTAAGTTCGCTTCCAATGGCATTTTTTCACACCTTATTCTAACATGCAAGAAGTATGAAAGGAAATTTGTACAGAAGGCAAATAATTTACTAAAAATCTAAATGTTCAGACCCCTCACCTCCGCCCTGTGCATTTTGCCTCGTAGTTAAACAGGGAAGAGGGGTCAAGAAGCTGGCAAAGGCTGACCAACCGTGTAAGGGTGGTTCGAAAACGTGTTACCGTGTTTACCTTTAACTTTTCCGATTTAATTACACACCGTATTTAGGCCTACTTTTGCGTGCTTTTAATGGGAAGTTCATAACCAGGTCACTTAAGAGCATTGAAATTAATCGGGCTAATTCTTAGACCTGTGCAACTGAACACTGCAACTACCGAGTCAGGAACGCTTAAAACAACGCATAGATTTATCCAGAACAAAGCTGATGATCATGAGATGCTAACTCAGCCCCGGTGTGGCTTGCATATCTCTGTTTTTACGTGCTTTTAAAAGTGAGCCGGTACAGTCTCTGCAAAGAAAGACCTCTGAAAGAAGAAAGAACAGGGCACGCGTTTAAATGGGGACCGTACGATGTCACTGTGGGTTCCTGCTCGTGGGGAGGGATTTCCTCTGCATTCCTGTGCTGCTTGCCCAAGTTCTCAGATCAAAGACAAAGTCAGAGATACAAGCGCTGTTTTTATCTTACTTTACTCGCCTGTGAATGTTTATTCTGAGGAAGGGGAGCCATAAACGCTGCCTGCTGTCTCTTAAAACTACTGCTCGTGTTGTGTTCGGTGCGTATCGGAGCTTTTTTACGGCCTGCTGCTCCTCGCTGCCAGCTCGTGCGTGCTGCTCCACGCAGATAAGGGCCAGGGACCGAAGGGCTCCGCGGCTGAACAGCTGGGCTGGGAGCTGCTGGCTGCTGGCCCGGCCGCGGCTCCGCTTTGAGCAGGGTGGGAGCTGGCTGCCTCCTGCGGGCTCCTTGTCCTGGTGGGAGGCAGAGGCCGTGCACGAGACATCCATTTTGAGCTCCGCTTGGATTTTTGATGAATCAGTCCCGGCTGCTTACACCACTGCAACTTCAGGCACCCAGAAGGAAATCGGGCTTTCGGTGGCTGGAGCAGCCCAAGTGGAGCAGAGTTTTGTGGGAACAGCCAAAGCCGACCCGGGCAGCTGAGGCGGGAGCGGTGACAGGAGGTAGAGCTGCAAGAGACTTGCAGCAGATTATCTCCTTGTCGACACCGATTTTTTGTGCTGCTGGGAGCAAGACTTAGCAGTTTACCTTTAAAAACAGAAACCCATTTCCCTGCCCACTGCAGCACCCTGCTCGAGAAGTGGAATCTCCTGTATCCTGCCGGTTGCCAAAGGAAAGGAACAATTAGGAGGCCAAATGAAAGGAACAATTAAGAGGCCGAGGCACAAAGGCGGCAGGGCACACCTCTGTCACCTGGCACCGTGCTGCTGCCGCCTGGGGGAAAGACCAAACCAAACAGGGGTGCAGGTGGGAAGAGCCCACCGTATTCAGCTCAAATGCAGGCTCTGGGTCAAGGAGTTCTGTTGAATGTGGCTTCATCCAAAAAATTACTTCAGCGCCATATAAAATAAAAAACAAGCCAACAAACGAGCAGTAGGTGAGAGAGGTGTTTGCCTAACTTCTAGCAGCGTAACAGTATTTAATCAACCGGAATTGTGCCCTTCGTAAAAGCCTCTGCCTAATCAAGGCCTTTTTAAGGCCCACAGGATCATGAGATAACACAAATATATCACTGCTCAAGAGGCAGCCCCCTGCTATTAGCTAACATAACACAAATTACATCTCTGTGCTCCGTGCAGAGTGCTGGCATTCCCCTGGGATGACCGCAGCCTTCTGGGTCAGTCGTTCGTTCGTCTTCCACTTCGCACCACGGAAGTTATTCCGAAAAATGTCATGGCGCTGCAGCGGCTGAAAAGGAGTTCTTGCTGGTTTAGGTAAGATTTTACCTTAAATGTAGCTACATGAAAATATCGCTGTAATTAGGAGATTGCAAGATAAAATGTACAAGTACTCACTTTGCCTTTGCTTTTATGCCACGTTGTATTTTAGCAGATAAAAGGTTTCAAACGATTAGGGGAGCAAATAAACAGAAAGAGATTGTGGTATTTTTTAAAGGGCTGTTCTTGGGAAAGTCACCCAGTGCTCGTTACCAGACTGAGCTTCTCCGCTGCTCCTTGGATAGCTCCAAGTCCCTCAGAGTTTTACAGGAGGCATCTTTGTACTTTTGGTAATGTGCACAGATGAGGACTAAGCGAGCCTCGTGGAACCCATTAACTTGTAACTGGTAACGTTAGTAGAAGCCCACCAAAGAAAAGAAACAGTGGAACAGCAACTAAAAGAACTTTTAATCCCTTCACTGTAATAGCTCTTGTTGTCGTGATGTGCAAATAGGAAACACGATGCTCAGGAAGAACCCTAACTTCCACCCCATGCTTGCTGGCAACACCTCGCTAACAGTCATTTAGACTGATTTCCTAAAAACTCATCTTTTCTGCTGCAAGCTAGCTCTGTGACAGAGATTTTGGATCATTTTAAGCAGGGAGGGACTTCTTTGATACTTGCAAGACACACATTTCCCAACTCAGTACTCACAATGCAGATTATGGGAAAATTCTTGAAGACACAGATTATAAATTTATTCCCCATAGACTTCTTTTTCTAGGCTCTGTGTAAAATTGAGAAGTACGAAGTTACGCAGTCTTGATTCCTCACGGATCTGCACAGCCAATACCCTGACTGAAGTCACCAGCAGGAGGCAGAGTTGTACTGGGGTCACCTCTTTTATTTTTATCTCACTCATAAAGTGATCCTTTACCACCACTTGATTGTACTCATCAGGTGTTTTATGACTGTGTCGCAGTAGCTAATCGTGTAATCCCAGGCCATTTCCTAATAAGAGTATTCACAACTTAATATCTTAATTTAGCCCCGAGGTGAAAGGTGACCAGAATACGGCCAATCTTCAAAAGATTAGGTCAATCTCCAGAACGTACGCAAATGGTTTTGTAATTAAACGAATTCATTAACAACCCCCCTTTGTGAGCACTCAGTTTGTTGAAATCCCGAACTCCTAAATCGTCCTTGCACTCCAGATTTTCAGCGTACATTAATGCTTTGGCATCTAAATCCCCACTGCTGGCTGTAGCCTGACGCAGCCGGGAGGCCTGCCCGTGACTTGGCTGAGGTCAGGGCAGGCTCTGAGCCCGCGGTGCTTCAGCACGTCGAATGGAAGACGCCCCCCACCTTGACGCCCCGAGCAGCCAGGGCGTTGTATTCTTCCACAGCCTTCTCTGTTTGCAGGACCACCACCTCAATCCCGTTTTTCTTAAGATAGTCCACGGTAGACAACGGAACCTCAGAAGGTAAAAGGAAAAAGCAAGGATTAGATACTCTTCTCCGCAGCACAAGGCTTGAAGGAAAGCTGATTACATTTGTTAGCAGATGCAGTAAAGCATAATTAATAGTAGCCCAACTGATAACGTGCTAAGGTTGATACCATTTTTGTCTTCAATAAAGTTACATGTACATACACACCTCCCCTCTCTCCTTAACGTGGTTTAGGGCAGCCTTTTCTTACAAAAAGGAGAAGTTGAGGTAATTAACGTAAGCAAGGTGTTATTCAGCTCTCCAAAAAGAATTGCTTCTCACGAAGCTCGGCACTTCTGAGCCTGGTGTAGCTAGTTTACCTGCTGCAATGACACCGCCAGCGCTGGTAACAAAAAGGCCTCATTATCCGAGTCTATACAGCAGGCTCGTAGCCTAGTCTAAGAGGGGGACTAATGACATTGTAAAAAATCCTCCTTGTTTAAATTGCTTCTGTAGCAGAACTTAAGCCTTTTTACTGTTTGACATTGACACTAACACAGAGGAGCCCAAACAATGCTTCTTTCAGGAAGAGGGTGACTCCCGGCAGGAGTTCGGTCATGCTAAGTCAGCATCCTGATTTTTTTCCCCTCTTGGTAAATCATCGTGGATTTTTTGCCCTAATCAGAAGGGGAGGGAACACAAACCCGTCTCTTTTATGTTTAGCACGGAACAAAAACCTACCTGCAGAGCCTCGCTCATGCCACGACCGATCACGACGGTTTGCACACCCTTCTTGACAACTTCTTCAAGGTCAGCCGGCTGCACTCCTGGAGAATGCTGAGTGTCAGAGGAAGAAAATAAAGTCTGAGTACTGACAGCGTCAACCAGGAGGGCTTCAGCTACGGGTTCTGAACCTGCTCCTCAATTAGCGGTGTAAAGTACCCCACCAAAATGTAACACAACCCCTGCACACACACGATAACGGCGGTCATTTCAGAAGGTATTTTATACGCAGGTGAAGGATGATGGTTAATCAATCGATGGCGATATTCACAGTCTCTATTAACCAGTTAAAAATGAATGATGTCTTATACATCCCTAAAACATTTATGACTGACAGCATTTTGTAAATATTAAAAGTGAAATCAATACACTGCAATACGTTGCTTCTTGTTTTCAAGCGAACAAACCCTTTTTGCAGTAAAGATTGCAGCAAGCTCAAGTTTACTCGCTTTAATCATAAGAAAGCTCCTCAAATAATTAAAATGATTAAATCCTTTACTAAAGAGGACTGAAACATGTTGGTTAGTGTCATTTCAGGTGATGGTTTCAATTTCTGCTCTATTCTTCATTTGGAGAAAGGAATATTTGAAACCCAACTCCTTTTAAAGAAAAAACAGGACCTATAAGAGCACGTTGATTGTGTTTTTAAAGAAGTACACTCCTTTACTGCTAGTACCCTTTAAACATATCAATCTGCAAATACCGTGTAGTACACAGAGATAAAATTACGCTACTTCTCCCCCAGCTTCCATTTCCACGGCTCTCTGTATGGCTAAAAGTGAGACGTACAACTTGTGGCTGTACAACCTATTGGCCCCTCCTTGGTGTGCATTAATTTTTTTAAGCCATTAACACTCTTCTCCTCTTCCTGCCCCTTTTTTGCAGGGGGTAGGATTCATAAAGAGGACTGGGATCAACTTCTCACATGAAGCAGGTAACGCCCTGGTGGACTTCTGGAGAATATTTTTACGGAGATGCCCATAAACCTTTATCCCCTCTACTTCTTGCTGTTCCCCAGAACTTCCATTCTTTAAATGAATTAAGGTCAAAGCACCAGCTCAGCAGCCAGCTTCTGTTGTGCCATGAGTTTGTGAGCTTTTCTCTTTGATGTCCTTGGGTCCTCTCCTGCTCTTTTTTCCCCTGACAGATTGCCAGCGCTGGTCCTGTAGCCTCCCACAAGGTGTCAGAATTGTTGCCAGCCCTGCCCTGTTCATCATCAACTTGCTGAACGCGGCGAGAGCTTTCCAGCTGAAACCAACACGAGAGCTCCCCGAATTCCAGGTGAGGGAAACCCTCCATGTTAAATTATCCCACCACGGAGTATTGGGGTTGGACGGGATCTGGGATTTCAGCAGCAGAGAGTTCACCTTTACAGTTCTCCCAGCTGCATTCCCTTTAGGTACATTTACAGTTAAAATCCCCACCTCAAACACCCAGGTCGCTTCATTACGCGGAGCTTTCTCAGGCCAAACCGTTGCGAGTACGTGTTTGTGATAAAACAGGTAATGCTTTTCCTTTGGGGGTTTTTAAGGTAGGCTCAAAGCTTAGACAAAAAGAACAGGTATGGTTTACTGCAATTACGTTAATGAGTTTGCTGGGGGAAGGTTTGCTGTCATATGATAAGTGCTGCTGAGACATTAATGCCGCGGAACAAAAGGATTTGCTGTGGTTACACAAGACGCCCTGATCAGGGGGCTTCCACCTGCTTCGTAGGAAAATAGTGTCATCAGAGGAAATACGGAACATGGAGGAATAACTGTATCATCGCGGTTAATTCCACTGACGCGACAGCAGGAGGGAAGGAGAACGGGCAGCAGAATTTCGTGCCCGTGTTGTTGTCTGGTCTTCTCCCTGGGACTCCTTTTTTTCCCACTAGCAGGTGGCACGGATGTGCTGCCAGCCCGGGAGGCTGCCTTTTATCCCCCAGGGTTAAGGTCAGGAGAAATAGCAGTGCTTAGTTACAGAACCTTGCAGAGCCAGTTGTACCATTTTTCCCCGATGAAAGAATGGCGTGCCAGGCATCAGACTGAAAGCGGAGAAGGAAGGGAAGGGATTTGTTTCCAACTGGAGTGCGGGGCACAAGGGACACCGCTTTATTCCTCGGTCTTAGGGAGTGGCTCCCCCTAGCCCCAGGTAAAACATGCTCAAAGCAAGCACGCTTCAGTCTACCATGAGGAAGCGTGCAGAAAATGAGTGAATCCTATTGTTTCCAGTGCTAATTGAATAAACTCCTTTATAATCCTTCTAGAGTAGGGGATGCAGTCTATAAAAGGCTCATTTTAGTCCTTTATTTGATGCTTGCTACTCAGTTTTAAAGACCACCCAACTCCCCTGTGGCTGCCGTAGCAGTAGGAGGGATGGGACTGACCTCCAGCAGGAGCTATAAAAGGAGCCTATATAGGAAAACCTAAATAGGTTATTTTTATTGTTACTGATGACGTAGAAAGGATGCCAGAAAACCTGCCTCTCTAAATAACCCAACTCTTTTTTTTCTCCCCTGGTTTTCATTTAACAGCCTCGCCTTTCTTGTTCCAACTGTGGCGTTCCTCTGAGGACTTTCACGGACTTAAAGCTTTCCTCTGGCACCTGAAGACATCCCCTGGCTGAAGCTGTAAAAGGAAGGCATGTCCTCCTAAATGGTGTAACCCGAAACAAAGCTTTGAGGACTTCTTTTGACTTCCCGTAAATTCTTTTCTATCCTACTCAAGACAACTTTGGTTTACGTAGTCTGAAAAAAAAAGGTTGCTACCAGCCTCTTATTAAAACTATATTCTTAATCAAGTCCTGATCAACATGCAGGATGGAAAGGAAAAGGCAGACTCACGTTCGTCCCCGTTTCTCGCCAGTCCCAGGTCCGACTTCCTCCCGGCCATACTTTGCAGTCCTTGTAGGTGGTGGAGCAGCCCTTCACCTTCATCTGACCCCAAGAAAGGGAAGCGATTTCAGGGGAAGACATGGCTATGCTGAACCAAAGTCTGGAAAAGAGGATATTTAATGCTTACCATCAGGCTAACATATGCAGCACATTAATAGAAAACCAAAATTGTGTCCTTGCCCCAAGGAGCTGGGAAGAAAACGCTGTTACAGGCTTGATCCGTGTGATTTTGCGACACCAGACTTGAGCAAAGGACCAGCAGATTTGGTGAATTACCTGTCCTCTTGGGGCTCTTGTAGGATTTGGAGCAAATCATTTTACATGCTGCATCTGTTATAGTATTGGGTACTCAACTTTTAAAACAATCAACAATGGGCAGTTCCCTGAATATCTTTCCAAATGTGTTTTTTAATCTTTTTGCTAAATATATAATGAAGAAGATCAAATTTTCCTAAAATATTTGTGGGATGCAGCGTTTCTTTGGCCTTCTAAACCACGCCGGTATGTTCATGTTTATTAGTTTGAGATAGTAAATGAGATGAGAACAAAACCAAACAAGCATGGTGCTGCCGTATGAGCTTTAAGGAAAGGAGAAGACAGTTAAATGTTGAACGCGGGCTTTAAACTAATGGACTTCCAGAGACCTAAAGGGGTCAAGCCTTCTTCCCCAAGACACTCCTCACAGACACCAAATCTCCCAGTATAATTTCTCAGGACAGTTAACACCCAAATAACATCATTTTTAATGTCTAACCTCAATCTTTACTGCTTCAGTTTAATGAGAAATAAATTTCAGTTCCCTTTGCCCTTCCCCTCAGTCATGCTTTCAAAATCTCTGCTCATTTTCTCATTTTTCCCCGACAGCCGACAACGACAGCTGGGCGTCAGCAGGCAGGGACGATGCCTTGGGAAGCACCACCTCGAAAGTTTCCGCCCTCGTCACAGTCCTTCAAGTAACTGCAACCTGATCGCCGCTGTGATTCTGGCACTCGATGGCAAGAGACCAGTCCTAGGGATGCCTTGGAAATGTTTTAGACTTGCTCGACAGCCAAGATACGCGACTCAGGAGTGACCTTTCTGCTTTCTGCCCTTCCAGTTCAGAGCGAAGAGGATGGTCTGAAGCCTGCACTGCAAAGACAGATGCTGGTTTCTGCAGTAAAAAGAACTCTGCTCCTGGCTGATCCAGAAAACCTCTGGCAGATCCTTCCAGATATCCAGATTCTCATCCTTTTCCCTTTTTTACTAATCCAAATTCACCAGGAAAATCAATTGTAAGAACCCTTGTGGTGCTGATCAAGGAAGGAGCACTCGCAAAACAGAAATCTTTGGATTAGCAGGCTTCCAGCCCTCCTGGCAGCATCCCTTCCAGCCAGGTCATGAATCTCAGTGCCCTGCTTCAAACGTAGAAACAGCGTTACTTTGGATTCAGCACAGGACTGAGGCTGCCAGAGCTGCTGCTTCCACAGAAGAACAGGGCAATTATTTCTTTCCTGCTCCTTTGTGAAGCTGGTGGCACATGCACCCTGCCAAAGAGGACGCCAGGCAAGCAGCTACGGGGGAGCGAAACGTGCCTGGATTCACATGCTCTGGATTCTCTCCTCACGTACCTACAGAGCAATGGATTGACACACAAAGGGTCATCAGACTGTTTTTCCAAAAGTCTAGTGAAGCAAGATTACAGCAGAAGAAATAGCTATCGCTAGTCCCAGCAGAGTAAAATCAACCAAAGGGTAAAGGCAGAATCCACTACCCAGAACCTGGCTCCGAAGAATTCAAATAAACTTTCCCTGGGCTAGTTTTGAGGAGAGGCTGCAGTGAGATGAATGGCAGTGAGGTAAATGAACAATAATAAAATTAGGAATATCAGATCTCCCAATCGAAATGGTATTTACAAGGCTGGGTTAATGCAATCAAGCAAGCACAAACTGCAAATAGGATGGCGAATGCATGGCTTAGCTCCATAGCATCCAGGTTCTGTCGTATCTTCTTCCACCAGCACAAAAACAAGCAGCAGGGACTAAGAGACATAACTCAAAAGCCATAAATGATGATTAGTAGTCTGAAAGCATTTCCCACAATACTGCCAGGGAATACCAGAAACCTGAGGTTATTTGAATTAGCGAAGGTATCTTAAATTGAAGTGAATAAGAATGAATTTTTTTTTTTTTAAACAGGGACTTTGGACCTTCTTCACACAGGGCACGGTCCAATCACTAATCAGCAAGGACTGGGGAAATATTTTCCCGACAAATGAGTTGCTTTTTAATTATTCACTGTGATATCTGCTGAAACAGAGTGCAAGGTAAGAATCGAATGAACTGTACGCCACAAACTGCAAGCTGTAGTCCAAACGTGACAGGGAGGGAGGTCCAAGAGACAAGGAGCAGAGATGGCTGAGGAATCTGTAAGCAAAGTTACAGAAAACATAGGAAATAAAGGAAGCAGAAAAGCTTTAGAGGCAAAATACCAACTTATGTAAGGAGATTGTACTGAAAAAAAAAGAAAAATGAAGAAATGGCTAGGATGGTGGAGGAAAAAATAACTGATTAACCTAAAGAAACTTGACATAGAAGTATAGATGGGCAAGTTGGTGGATTTAGAAACTGGCAGTGCTGCTGTCTTCTGTGAAGTTAAACATTTCTGCAAAGTGGCACCTGCCAGGAACAGGTGGAATAAAAAAGGGGAGAAACAAAAAAAGGGGAAAAACACTGTATTGAGAGCCTGAAAAAGGAAACGTTTCATAAAAGCAAAGACATGCCCTGAGGTCAAAGAGGGTAAGAGAATAAATCCAGGTATCAAAATAAGTATACAGGCATCAAAAAATAAGTAAGGTATCCAAAGGCGATGTAGTCCTCCAAAACTAACAGTGAGCAAGGTAAGTTAAGCAAAAAGTAAGAAACTCCCCTGCATCAAAGCAACTTCACGAGGGGTACAGCAGATAGAAAAGCAGACAAAGACTCAAAAACCGACAGTAGAAGCATAAGGGGGGAGGATATGAGAGGTTTAAATGAAGCGGGTCAGAGGTAAAGTTGAAAAAATAGCAAAATATTTTGCTGAGTAGCCGCAGGACGGCGCGCAAGAGGAGGTGAGGCGTGCGGCCAGCTTGTGACAGGAGGGAAGGCAGGGTGCAAGGACAAGAGAGAAGCGAGGCTCAGAGCTGCCGGGGGCCAGGCTGGCACCTGGAAATTTATTTCTATTTCTCCACAGCCCCCGAAGTCCCCCTCAACACCTCAGCGCCTCCCTCCCGCCTGTTCCCGCCCCTTCCCCTCAGCGCCGGGGCGGCCGTTAACGGCCGGCACGCGCCCGCAACTCACTCACCGCGCGCGACCCCCGCCCGGCAGGAGCAACAAATCCCTCCCCCCATTGGCCAGCGCCGCCTGCCGGTACCTCACCCCCACACTTCCATTGGCCGACCCGCCCGTCCGTCCCCACCCCTGTCCCCGCCCCCTCTATAAATACCCCCGCCCCGCCTTGTTTTCATTCCCGTGCCGCACGCGGCGGCGAGGAGCCGCCCGGCGACGCTCTCCCCCCCCCACCCCCCCCAGCCGCGGTGCACTGTGGGATCGTGGCGGCGCGCGGCTCGGCAGCGCCCCCTCCCTCCCCGCCCCCTCCCCTGCTCCTTCTCCATCCCCGGCCCCAAGATGGCGGCGGCGGCTCCTCCGCCTCCATCGCCGCCTCCCCCTCCCGCCGCCGGCCCGGGCTGCCCGGGTTCCTGGCCTAACTTCGCCGTCGTTTGTTCTTTCCTCGAACGATACGGGGCTCTGCTGGACCTCCCCGAGCTGCCTTTCCCCGAGCTGGAACGTGTCCTGCAGGAGCCCGGCGAGCAGGGTGAGCGCCCCCCCCCTCCCCCCCCAAGCTCCTCTCAGCCTTTTCCCTCCTCCCTGTTTTCCTTTCCCTCCCTCGCCGGCTCTGAGGAGGGACGGGGGGCGATGGGGGGGGGGGGCAGGTTTGTGAGGGGTTTTGAAGTGGGGGGGAACCGGGGCTGGTCCCCCCCCGCCTCCTCCCAGCCCCGGGGGTGGAGCGCGCTGAGGGAGAGGAGGGGCCTGGGATTCCCGGCGTGAAGCCCCGGGGGGGCAGCCAGCCTCCCTCTGTGGCCTTTCCCCTTTCCCCCCCTCTTCAACGTGGCCTTTTTGGGGTGAGCACTTGGTTGGAGAACGGGGAAGATTCCTCCTTCCCCCCCCCCACAAGTAGAAGGTGGGGGCTCCCCCTCCTCCCTCCCCCCAATATCGACTGTGCCCCCCCCCTCCCTCCCCTCCCCCCCCTTCTTCAGCACCCCTGGATTTGATTCGTGCAGGGAAATCAGCTTAAAGAACTATTTTTTTGTTGTTGTTCAGCCTAACGCTGGCAGCGGGTCTCCTCCACTGCTGCCACCCCCTGCCCCCAGCTGGGGGGGTTGCTTCTGTGCCCCCCCCCCCCCCAGTTTGTGCCCCTTTATACTTCCCCCCAAAAAAAAAAAAAGTGGGGGGGACGCCACCCCAGGCAATGCCCTCCGCCTCTTTATCTTCCCCCCTCCTTTCCCCCCCGCCTATGGGGGGGGGGGGAGGGGGGGAAAGGGGGGGGGGGGGTGCAGAAGAGCCCCCAGTGCTGCTATTGTAGGAAATCTCCTCCCCACACACACAGCCAGCCATTGTGCTTGCTCTCCCCTCCTCCCTTCTCTCCCAGCTGGGCAGGGGGCTAAAAGCTTGGCCCTTCTCCCCTCCCACCCCCCTCTTCCAGCCCCCCACCACCTGAGCTGGGCGAGGCGGAGGGTGGCTCGGCCACTCCGCCGTTCCCTTGCCAGCTGCTCCTCCTCTCCTCTCCTTTTCCTCTCCTTCAGCAGCAGCAGCGAAGGTTTGCTTGCCAGACTCTCCAATTCCTGTGCGATGGCTGTGGGAGGGCCCCGGGCAGCGGAGCAGCCGGGGAGGGGGGGGGGGAGGCTGAGGGGGGGCTGCGAGGAGGTGGCAGCAGCAGCAGCAGCAGCCGGGGATCCAGAGGGGAAGGTGCTTGTTGCTCTCGGTCTCTGTCTCGATTATTGCTTTGGTTGTTGCCTCTGCACTCTTGCCACATAGGGAGACCGCTGGGCTCACGGCGCATGCTCGCCGGGCCCCATAGAAACTTCCTGCTGCTGGAGAATCCCAGCCTTAGGGCTGATTTTGCTCCCCCAAACCCTCCTTCCTCCCTTTCCCCCCCCCCCAAATCGACTCCCTCCTCATCAAACCCACCCCGCGGCGCAGGGATTTGGGGTGAAATCGGTGCGGGGGCGCTTCCTCGCCTCAAGGAAGCCGTCCTTTGCAGGGCGCACGCGTCCTGTCTGAGTTCGCACCAGCTGAGATGTAACGAGAAAAGCCTCGCGTGCCGCCTCCTCCTGCTCCTAATTCGCGTGCAAAGGAAAAGCGAGCTCCCCTAACTCCTAAAAGCCGGGCTACCCGCCCGGAACATACATCAGCTCCCCCCCCGTGTTCCTGTACCTGGGGTGTTACGTAAAAGGATTCGTTTGCCAAAGTCCTGTTCTGTCAAAGTTGTGCAAAAACTTCGGAGTAAAAGCCGCCGCTGCGCTTAAGTTTGAATTTGTGATGAAAACACCCCTTTTAAAGTAATGTCCGTAAAGAAAACTAACACTTCTACCCTGTGGCCAAATGTGAACGAGCGTGTAAGAGTGATTGGTTGTGTGGACTGCGGAAGAAATTAAAAGTCAAGGCGGAGCTTGTGACCTGTGTCGGAACTACGTGCATTTGATAAAAATCTGACTTTTCTGCTAACTTTAATTGCGGGGGGTGGGGGGGTGGATGTCAGTAGGACAATAACTGCAGCACAACTCATCCCTGAAAAGCTTTTTGTGACTTGTGCGTTGTGATGTTTGTGTTACGGGCCATTTAGTTAGACTCTTCACGTTTCTCTTCCCATTTGGGGTTAGGACAGGTTGTTCTCACCGCTGTCCAGCAGTCCCCACAAATGGGGTCTCCTTTACCCTCTGATAATGCTCCCTCTGACCTGCTTGATTTTTGCTTGTGTCTGGTGTAGAGAACACTCGCCTGCATTTGCTTATCTTTAAGAACAGGATGAGAGTGGAAGTGTGGAAAACCAAATTTAGGTGGCTCTCGGAGCTTGATGTGATGATTTGCGTGACGGGGATTTGTGTTTTACCGATGGAGCCAACTCGCTGAGCTTGGTTTGTGGTGCCAGTAGCTGTTAGTGTGTCTATGCGCTCGGAAAAACAAATGCAAAGACTGGATTTCTGCGTGTTTTTTACATATATTGGTTCCTGATGTGATGTTTGTAAGGGTATAAAGCAGAAAGTTGCTAAGCAGTGTTTGAAAACTGGAGAACGAGTCCTTTTATCTCTGAGCATCCATAATTTACCAACCATATGTAGTCTTTCCTTGGAGAGCAAAAAAGGTTTGGATTTAAGCTGTACGCAGTTTCACTTTTGCTACCAGTGGGCTTAGACAGAAACATATAAAAGCATCTTAGCTGAAGGTGTTTTTACGGAACCTCTTAGAATCTAGACCAAGTTTTAAACCTAAGCTGCCAGGTAACGGCTCTGTGGAACTTCTCTCCATGCTCATTTTGCAATCAAGGAAGGAAATCGATAGCTTGGGGGTCGTGTTGATGAGCTTTAACCTGTTCTGATGGTCAGCTGCTTCATACCTTGGGTTGTTTTTTAAGCACAGGCTCTCTTGTCTGAAGAGTTAATTTTGGAAGATGTCAGAAAAACTTCTTTTTCTTTATCCTGGGTGTCTCAAGGAGCACCAGGAGCTCAGGTTTGAATGTTGCTCACTTGTTGCATAACAGTCTTATTTTCTCCTGATAATTAGTCGAACAAAGAGCTGCTTCATTTTTAAGTGGTCAAATGTTAAAGCGGTGATCTTGCAGGTTGTTATTTGGTGGTCAGAGAGGGAGGAGAGGGATAAGCATGGACCCGTGGGGGCGCAGCTCTTCCCGCTGGTGGCTCGCTAGAAAGCTGTAACTGGTCCAAGTCCTGAGAGCTGGGGTCATTTGGTGAACTCTTTGCTTTATGAAGAATAATTATCTGGCCTTGAATTATCTTGAGCCTTGTTTCGTATCGTGACTTGGGTTGGATTGACTTAAGCTTCTTCTACCAAGAAGAGATCTGTGGTTATTTGGGTGGTGAGAGTCCTAGCTTACAGCAATTGCTGGTTCTCATGCCTCAGAGCAAATTGCTTCTCCTAGGATTTATTAAAAAGTGGTTGAATAGATGGTTTTACCTGGGACTTGTAATGAGGGCTGGGAGATGTGATCGCCCTCCGTGTCACTGCGCTCGGAGGTGGCAAGCCAATACCCATGGTCCTGCTGCACCTCCTTCCTTACAGAGGCAAAATGGTGCAAACTGAGCGAGCAATCCCAAGAAAACAATGCTTGTTCTCCTAGTTCTAACGCACCTACCTTGCCTGTTTTCCCAAGTTTCTCTTGTAGCAGCACAGCGATGGAAAATAATATTTCAACACGTGATGGAGGGGAGCAAGAACTCTGCCTGCACTGAGGGCTGTGTTTAAGGAACCATGATATCACATCGCCTCCTTTGTGTTGGTAAATAGCTCGAGAATTGGTATAAATGTTAATTAAGCACTCGGTCTCTTGTGAATGGAAATATTAGTAGAACGTTCGCTTGCACAACAGAGATCCAATTTTACACATGACTACGCAAAACACTTGCTAGTTTGCCAGGTTCCCTGGTGTGTGAATGGGAGAACCTCGCGCGGAGGTGAATCGTGTTCTCAGAAGCGTTCGGCTCCACTAGCTCATCCCTTTCTGCAGGCTTTCGGAGCAGTATGGGGTTTGATTTGTTCCTGGTTGAAATTAGAACAAGTAGGCATGCTTTGCATATTGCAGCCAAACAGCAAACTTGCATCGAAGCCCTCCTGGTGATGCGAAAGTTGGGCTTGAAAGCAGCAAGTATGTTTTGGTGGGTACATCTCTGGGCTGAGGGAGTCTTCTGCCTTTTCCCCAGGAGCTTCTGGATCTCCTTCGATTCTTGCTGACAGATGGAGCCAGCCTAGAAGTCCATCTCTTAATCACCACGTGGATGTGTTGGGTTTGGACTTTGGTAGTAAAACTCTCTTTCCATGCTGGCTCGGGTTTAGGTGGTGTAAAGAAAGATGGTGTGAGGTGCAGGTGCCTGGGTGTAGGTCCGATTTTGCAAGTCTTTTCTCCCCTTCCCCCTTTTTGTCTTTATATCCAGAACTGAGGTTAGGGGCAGGTAGGCTGTGGGAAAACCCACGGAAGTTACTTATGGTTTCATTAGTATCAAGTACACTTAAAGGTTACATTGTAGAACTGAAAAAAGTATATATTCTTTGGCTCTAGCAGATTTCAGAGGATTTATAAGCTACTTTATTTTTCTAAATCTTCTGGTCACCTCACTTCTTCTCTCTTTTCAAAGGAATTTGGGTGCTGAAGCCATTTGTTTCGGTGTCAGTTCCCTTATTGTCGTTGCAAAGCTTTACAGTTTACGGGTTCTTACCATTCTCTGAAGAAATTAACAATTAGCGATGATTTAAAGTGCTGTTCAATACTTGGCTGCGAGAAGCGTACCTGCAGCTCTGTGGCTATTTAATGCAGCAAACAAAAGCCGGCGAGATCTGATGACAAGGAGGGAGACTTTCAAGCTCAAGATTAGGAATGCTCCTAATGAAGAGGGGAATAAAGTAGATTGCTCCGTTGATGTGATTGGTTTTCTGCTGTTTAACAAGATCCGGCCTGTTTGTGTACTGCTGATCCGAAGTTACGGGCTTCGATGTGACCTTCAGGCAAAAGTCAAGATGCGTTGCAGTAATTTGCAGTTTGGTCAGTGTTAGAATAGAAAATTATTGGGATATGGAAGTAGTTAAATGGTATTAATTACGAATTTTTAACTGAAGTGGTGTGCTTGTGATTTATCATCTGGTTTTGGTGGGGAAAGGGCAGTTTAATACGCTGTCTTCATGTAAATGAATGCTTCTGACATCCCGTGTTGGGGGTGTGTGTTTTGTTGGCTGCGTGGGCTTTATTCACACAAGGTGCTGCCCGATTTCTTGATCAAACATTAAGTGTGGATATCTCAATATTATAAACGTGCTGCTGCTGTAAAGATCCATCAACTAGTCAAAAGTAACTTTTTTATAGTTTTAGGAGCTCGTATCTCACCTTCCCCTTTCCTGGATGAATCAGAAATGTAACTGCTGCTTGGAATCAGGTAGTCATCCCTACGTGCAGTTCAAGCTCACCTGCGTTTATAAAAAGAGTGTAGGTGGATCACTGCTGTACCTAGGGACTGAACCAAATTTTTAAACACCTGTCAAAGCCGTTAACCCACCTGGTAAGAAACCTGGTAGGGTAATGCAGTGTGCTTAACTTAATAAAATATTGGGGAATAAAAGTGCTTGTATTAAAGTTGCTCTGTGGACTTGCAAATAAGGGTGTACCTAGTAAACTTTTGAATATTGAACAAGAATTTCTGTTCTTGTTGCTTCACCTTTGAGTATATCGGGTTCTGCGCCTCTGGGTTGTTTAAAGTTCTGCAGCTCCGTGTTTCCAGTCGGCAGGTGAACTGGTTCGGTGGAGGTAGACCCCGCTGCGTGTAGCTGGAATGGTCAGAGTTTAATGGGCTTAGACTTGGAGCAAGCAAGCAGCACAAATAACTGGTCTTGTACTGACTTTGTGGCAAACAAGGTTAAGGCAGAATAAACTCCTCTGGTCTACACTGCAGTCCTTTCAGATTAAGACTGGGCCAGCGTGCCCGTCCACGTGCACTTTTCTTCATTTAAGAAGTGAATTAAGTATGTCTTGGAATTAATTGCTTCGTAATAGAGTATGGATGCATCTCTCTGATCTTACCCTGTTCTGTTAGTTTTTCCGTGGCAAGGCTTGATGTATTTATTGAAGATTGAGCTGGCACGTCATCCCACCTGAGTGTGCCCTGGGATTGAGGCTGGGAACGCCATTCCGAGCCCTAGCTAGACTCCACATCACCCAAACCTACATGGGAGACGGGCAAATCATGCTTCTGGGTAAACAAAAGGAACTCGGAGTGCAGATTTCTGGGTGCAGATGAGCTGTGGGGAACATTGGAGGCCCCCTGCTAAAAATCAACCCCTTGAGGCCTTTCGCAGGTTCTGTTGGACCCTGCACCCCATTGAGGAATGGCAGTAGGTGCCTGGTCGGCGGCTTTGTTGAATTCACTTTGGATAGCACAGAACTGGAGAAAAACTTTTCTGGGAAGCTGCTGTTACTCCCAAGTAATTACGGCTTCTTTCTAGACAAGTGTGTGAAATTCAAGAACGCACGTGGAAGTTCTTCTGGCCAGCACGAGATGTTTACCGAAAGAAGCCCCATAATCCTATCGTGGTAAATCTGCAGGAGGGACCTTCACAACCATCAAAGTGAGCAGGGTGTGACACCATCACGTGTAAGCTAGGAGCTATGTTTTGTCTAGCCCTTGTCCTTTTTTATTTGGCTTGCTCAAAATAGCATCCCCCCTGGAAAACTTGAGCTTCAGCAAGGTTCTTCCCTGCCTGAAGGACTAAACGTCCAAGTTGTTAAAGCAATCTAAGCTGCATTTCATCCTAATCCTCAGAATTGCAGAATTTGGGATGTCTAAAACATGTGCCAGTACCCAATATAGTGCTGGAGAGATAGGGGCTGCTTCTCCCAGCTGGGCGTGTTGGTGGGAATCCAGGAAAAGAGCTGCAGGACGTGCCTCGCTGGCACCAGGAAGGCTGCTCCAGATCAAGGCAGCAACCCATCGGCATCTTGTCCTCGGCACTGGTCAGCTGCAGGGGTCTGCAGGAGCTGCGGGTTTCTTGGCATATCCTCCCTGCTTCCTGTGGTTTGTAGCCCAGGGGTTTCCTGGCTTGTTTTTTCTTCTTATATCTTCTTTGAATGGAGCTTTTTTCTCTAGTTTGACATTTCTTACACCGGACAGTATTATCTTGAAGTATAGTTAACAAATATGTGTGCAATTATCAGTGCCCCCACCTGGTGCCCACTCTTCTGAGCCCATCCTGAAGCTGATGTTTAAGTTGGCTTCCTCGTGGCCTGTGCTGAACTGAGAAGCCCATGGGAACTTCTGGAAATCTCATAGCATTGGTGATCGGAAGATTAAAACAGGATAACTACTTGTGGGGTTTCTGAGCACTGCAATAGCTGATGGATGGCATCCCTCAGGCAGAAATAACGTCTGCATACCTGGCAGCTTTTGGCATTAGTGACTTGGAAACAAGATCCTGCTGGCAGCACAGGACAGGGATGGCAGAAATTCCCTTGTGTGGTGCAAAAGAGGGGACAGGAGCTACTGAAGGAGCTGGCAAGAAGGGACAGACGACAGGACAGACGTCCTGCTGAAGAGAATCGTGGCTGTGCGCTCACTGGTGCCTTGCAGATCTCTGGAAGCCTCCATTTCCACTTCCAAAGCTCTTTCTGGGCCACACAACGCCTGCGAGCAGTACAGCTGCCTCCCTCCAGATTTACAGCGGTGGAGTTAACGGAGATACTCAGCTCTCCTCCTGTGACTGCCTTGGCTGGGACGAGCTGCCGGGGCTGTTCGTGGTTCTCCTGGTGGGACAGAGCAACGCATCCATGGCTTTGGAGTTGAATAAATGATCCCTTTGGCTCTGTGTTCAGATCGCAGTGAGAAATAAATAATTGAGCTTGTACAAAGGTGTGTAATTTTTCCTTCCTCCAAGCCTTGCAATAACAGCGTGTTTTTTTTTTCCAGCTGTAGAATACAGCGAGGTCTGTGGCTGCTCATAACACCAAGATGTTCTTTCCACCCTGCTCCTTTCCTCTCCCTGCTTCTTCCCAAATCAATGAACTCTCCCTTGCTTCAGTTGTTCTACAAAGCCTGACAACCATTTTGGCCTTAACAAGTATTTCAGTAGCCTCTAGCACTTGTCAGTCTCGCACGCGCTTTGCCGTCAGCCTGATGCAGCTATTTCTCTTCCCCAGGAGTGAAACCAAGCTCTTAAAGCTGGAGTGGCGGAGGATTTCTCAGAACTCCAGGAGAAATTGTGGCCCTCGAACGGTCTGGGGAAAAACAAACAGTTCCCCAAAGCGAGGCGAGGCGTGCTTCTGACGGCGCCGGTGCTTTGGCAGCTGCGTTTTAGCGTCAGGTTTCTCTTCCTCTGCGATCAGGTAGATCTTGTAGTACCCCGGAGAGAATTTGTGCTTATCCTTGGACTCGCAGGCTGGCTTGATGGTTGGAGAAGGAAAATTGAGTCGTACCTCGCCAGCCTCAGCCTCTTTGTTGGTTGTTTCCAAGAAAACAGCGTTCATCGGATAGCGGCTTTGGGGTATCCACCACAAAGCTTCACCTCCATCGAGAAGGAGCAGCGGTGCTCGAAAGGGAGCTGGTTTAAGCTGTCCTGAAGTGGCGAGGTTGGATGCGTTAAAACCTAACCCTTGTAAGAGGTTTCCCTTAAAAGATGGGAGAGCAGAAGAACCAGCCCTAAGCCAAGGGGTAAAAACGCCACGTCCTGGCTGTGGCACGCTCGTCAAGTTAGTAGAGGGCTCTCAGTGCGATTCCCTGACAAATGATTGTAGGGTGGTGAAGATAAGCGTGAGGGCTGAGCGTCCAAGTTGCTCTGCCAAGCAGAAGTCGTGTGAAAGGTGGAAATCCAACCCCAGCAAAGCCCGGGAGAGCGTGCTGAGAGCTGGCGGTGGAAGGAAGGGAGCTGCAGAGCCTGGGGTGGCTTTGGAGAGAGGAGAGTCCCACATAAAAGAAAAGAAAGCCTGGGAAATGGGGGGCTAAAATCATTAGCTACACTAATTAACATAAGGACACTGCTGAGAACTTAAGTAACTCATTTGCATAAGTCATTATTAGGCTAATTTGTGACATCCTCCTTCTCGTTGTGCCGCCTTTCTGGCAACGAAGCCGAAATATGATAAAAGTGACGTGTTAGGAAATGATGTCCTGGAACACCCAAAGAATACGAGAGCCTGCTGCGTTGCCAGGCTCACACTGCCTGGGCCTTCTGGCAGAGTTTGGGAATACAGCTGGTAAAAATATACAACCTGGAGCTCGGAGGACAGGAGTGGAAAACGGGGGGACTGGCACATTTTAAAGAGCCCAGCAGCGATGTAGGGAATCAAACGCAAGTAGCGCTTACATCTGGTTTTGATAAACGTTAGGAAATTGTCGTTCCATACTTCTGATAGTTAGGTTATCCTCCAAAGTAAAAATGCTCTGCTCTTTTCTCTGGCTGCTTTTGAAGCACAAATACATGGCCGGTGCTTGGCAGAATATTTCAGTATACGTGCAGAAAGGCTTTTAAGGAGGTCACGGACTGAAACGGTTGGCTTGTGTTCCGCAGCACCTTTCCTGATAGGACCAAAATAGAAGCTATCATGGCCAGCCCTTTCTTTGGCGTGATCCTTCGTGGCAGGAGGAATCAGGTGAGCCGGGGAGCTCACGGCCCAACGTGTTAACGCAAGTTGATGTTGCCAGAAGTCCGTGTTTACACTGCGGGTCGTGAGGAGTGGATTTGCCTCCTCCACTCCACTGATTCGCATCCTCCGTGGCAGAGGACGTGGAGGAATGCATCGCTCAACCTCCCGGGAGTCGACAGCCCAAGGAGAAATCACTTCCGAGGGAAAGCATCGTTGTAAACCTTAAACTGATTAACCGCCGGGAAGCGGGTCAGAAGAAAGTGAATTCTCCTCATCGTGGAATGAGTGAAGTGGAATTCCTTTGATTTTTATTTTTTTATGCCATGGGCAGTTAATCGTTTTTGCTAAGGAAACAGGAAGGAGATGAGTCCTTAAGAAAACAGATCCATTTGTAAAATGGCTGGTCCAGGCCAAGGGGAAACAGTGCTGTGGATAAAATCGTGGTGTGAGCAGACAGCGAAACTGCAAGCAAAACAGTTGTAAGTTTGCATTAGAAGGGGAAATGCTTATGATGAATGCATCACAGAATATTTAAAACTAGTTCTGAGAAAAGGTTCTGGGCACTGGTGACAGACCAGCCAGAGTACCAGCCAGCATGAAGAATAGGCTGTGAATCATACATTAAGGATCATACATTAAATGCGGGGATATTTTATTTGGGATATGTGTGTCTGTGTCCCATCTGGTCTGTTCTTGCTTGCCTTCAGCTTGATTTTAGTGCTCGGTGGTGACTGCTTCACCTGGCAGGGTGATGGGGACAGGTCAGTAGGGTAGGGAGAACAGTAGGAAAGTTTCCACAAAAAAAATGAAGTTTGAAAAGATGGGTGCTGTTAACCTCAGAGGGTTTTAAGCGTGTGCAAAGCAAGGCTTCTGGAGGTCCGTGTTCCTTTCGTGTTGTAGAAGCAGCAAAATGGTCTATTAAAATAATTTAAAAAATGAAATGCCCTTCACGTGTTGCATAATTACAGCTGATTGCTGCAGGTTATTGCTGAGGCCAGAGCTCAACAAGACGTAGATAGTAAATGCTGAATTGCAGTAAAATACTTAAAAGTAAAACTAAGAACATGAAGTTTCTTGCTTCTAAGTTAAACCAGGCTGTGATGAGAGAGAGTATTTAAAGCTAACCTGGGGGTGGGCAATTGCAGATGCATGCCGTGGGGCTTCTGTTTGACGTGGTCACCGTCAAACCCAAGTCCTGGATTATCGGCGCCGTGGCTCCGATACATTTCATCGTCTGCCTTTCCAAGTGCTTGGCATAAAGACGTTTTCTGCATAGACACAAAGCGCTCCGTGGCTGCGGGGCGGTAGGTAGTGCCGACCCCCCAGCTGGCAGTCCCGGCTACCCGCGTGAGGCTGCAACAGCCCCAGAGTTATAACCGCTCCTTGCAATTAAGAGGATTACGTTAACGGGGGTAGATATTTTAATGTTAGCAGGTCAAAACATGAGTTTGCTTGGAGGACTTTATACTTTGGAGCTCCATGTTTCCAAGAAAGAAGCCTCTGTGAATCCCTGCGCTGTCTGCGGTTCAATTACCAGCTCACATAAGGACATACACAGTTTGCTCGTCTTACGTCTGCATCATGTCTTTATTTGCAACGTAAGGTTAAGGAAATTGGTCAGAAACCACACCTGGTTCTTATTTACTGCTAACACTTCGTCAGACAATTGTCTCGGGCAGTTCTACTTCTCAGATTTCTATTCTCGCTCCCTGGTTTTCTTAAAAATAGCGCTGGTGGAACTGTTTTTGAACAGCCTCCAATCCCGCGTTCACCAGATCGGACTTGTAAACTTTGTGCTTGTGAGTTCGTCTGTAGAATCACTTCATCCAGCACAACATCAGATGTACGTCTTTATGGCATGGTTATGTTCTTGTGTTTCTTTAGGGTCCAGTAAACTAAAAACATCTCTTGTATTGCGAGCCCCAAGTTTGCAAGAGTGGGTTTTCCAGAAGTGGTACCTGCAATATTTGACAGTTACAGGGAAACTGCCAAGAAACAATTCACCTGTTGGCATCGCTGCGTAAAGTTACTGTTAAATGCAACACGGTGCAAGTTTTGTAGCTAACTACTAGGCTTGATAGCGAGTTCGATGCAGGGAAATGAAGCCTGAAGGTGTTTAAATGGGATTCGGGTGAAGTCTCCACACAATGACTGGAGAAAAAACCATGCTGTCTTAAAAGCTGAACCCTAAAAAGGGCAGAAATATCTTCCTGGTAGACTTAAGCTGATATATAAAAATGAAAACTAAAGTCAACAATCAAAAAAGATGATTTAAAAAAAAAAAAACACAAAACTTTGTATATTTTTTTCCACTGAAGGCTGGGGAATGATATCCTACCCTGGGTGATGAAAAGTGATTTGATTCAGCCTGCTCTTTCTTAATATTGCCTTTTTATTCAAGTGAGAGATGTAGGAGAAAGTGGTTTTAGAGGATCATCAACATCCTTCTTCTGTCAATGCTGAGGAAAACTCTCAGCTCAGCACCTGAGAAACTCAGCAAAACCCACACCAGAGTGACATTTCAAGTAACTAAGCAAAGTGAGGAATTTAAAAAGCATTTAAATTTGTCCCTGTTTTCACATAATGGACTAAAAAATGACTTGCATTCAGCTTATCCTCTAGCAGAGCACTGTTAAAGAAGCTCATCTCATTTGTTACGTGAATAAAGAGGACTCCAACATGAAGCTGAAGCCTTCTTAACTCTTGAAGTGTGCAGTACTGTTGATGTGGTTTATCTTGATCTTCACTTGTTTCGCCGCACCGAGGACACCTATTTAGTTTTAAGAGGGTATGTGCTCTTTCTCTCCAAGTTAAATGCTGCCATGCTCGAAGAATTGATTTTGTCTGCCAGAAATGTCTGCGCACGGATAAACCTCGTGACCCAAGGCTGGATGTGCAATGGCAATTCTGTGTCTGAAGGGGAGCGTGAGAGTTTAGGGGGCTGTTTAAGGATGAGAGGTAACCCCCAGGAGCTGCTAACACCCCTGTGTCCCCAAGACCTTACATACCTTGCTTTTCACTGAAAAGCTTGCCAGAAACTCAGCAGCAGAATTAATCTGACTGTATTTATTGACCACAGTCCCTCCGACCTCTTTCAGACGCGTGCTTTAGGATGAGCTGGCTCCAGAAGCACGTTTCTGGCCGGGGCTCTCGATGGATTATCTGCAACTTGCTCAGGTGTAAACATCTATCCTTGCTTGGATGAATCCTGCTGTGCTGCTCCCCTTTCCTTGGGTTTAATGGCAGATACCTAAGAAATCCTGGGAGCTAGGAGTAGGGTCTAAAACTCAGGCTCCTGTTTCACTCAAACCAGAGTCATGTTTCCTTTTCTTGTCCTTTCTTTGGCCCCTGGATCTTGTGTTTCTCTTCTCGCTGTTTGCTCAGCGGCCAGGACACCCTCCGAGGAGTCAGTGGTCTTTTTTAACCTTCTGAAAGAAGGCATTGGATTCAACGTCACCATTCTTAAATGCTTATGGAACTACTTAGTGCTGGTGCAAGAGGCAAACGTTGCCATCCTGATTTCTTTTCGCTTGCTTTCTTTTTGGTGATGGATTCCTTTTTGGCGAGTGATTGTTCCATTACTGTAACAGCCAGCAGATGCCTCATCCCACCCGATGAGATCTCCATTTTGCTGCTCACCTCTCCAGAACCGGGTCCTGCTTCCAGCTGCCTGCCTCTTCAGCATCTCCTCTTGTACAGCTCAAGAATCCCGGCTCACCAACCCGCTGTGAAGTTTGCTGCTGCTTCCTAACTCCGGAAGACACACGAATGCCTAACAGAGTCACGACAACGGGTGTCTGTGGCTGGGTCTGCGTGGTTCTTGGGCGCACCCTGCCCATTTGCCTTTCACCTTCATCACACATGCCCTGTATTTGAGAGGTATTGAGTGCTAAAGAGGGAAATGAGGCTTTCCTGCTCACAGTCTGGAAGTCTCGGATAGACATCACTCATGTCTTAGAGACTCAGCAGGAAAGAGACTCCCAGAGTCGTCTTTGAGGATCTTAGTTGCTGATTTTTCCCAGCCGGAATGAAAGCTGCTGGGTCTCCACGGTTATAGGCTGCGGGCCCAGCAGCTTCAGGGAGTCAAGTGCTTGCTTCTGACTTGCTGATAGTTAATCAGCAAGTCAAGTGGTCTTGATTTGAAATAGTTGAAGTGCACGATGTGGTCATTGGAAGTGATTTACCGTAGAACAACAGCAATCTGTGACAATTTCACGTGGCTTTCCCTCCCTGTTTTTGAGTGCCGCCTGCTTGTTTGCACGTTGCTGCTCTGCTCTGATTTTTCTCATTCTCTCTTCATGTATCTGGAGTTTGTGGATTTGGGCCCATTTCTTATTCAGTACATTTTTGAGGCAGTAAACGGGGCTTTTATTTGCTGTCTTTTTTTTTTCCCTGGGCTATTTCCAGTTTCTAAAATAGACCATGTGCTATTTTTTTCCTGCATTGTTTTCAAAGTCATTTCTCTTTTTTTACCCTCATTTCATTTTCCTTGCCTAGTGCAATATCCTTTTATTTCTCAATCTTATGTCTTAGTCTGTCTGTCTTGATTTTCTTACTGTTTTTTTTCTGCTGTTGCTTAAGGAGATAATTAAAAAAAAAAAAAGGCATTGCCAGGAACTTGGTAGCCAGAGAAAGAAACAGAGGGGACTTGTTCAGGTGAAAAACTAGACCAGCCTCTAGCTGCTAAAGGGCTGCTGAAAAAGCTGAAGTTTCTCGCGGGGATTTTCTTTGGATTGGTTTTGGATTTTGTTTGGATCTCTGATGGTTCCAGCTGCTTGGTGAACAATGAGTCCTCTTCTGCACCTCCAGCTTCCAGAGCCACGCTGACGACGATGCAAACGGGGGTTTCTGGTGTACGGAGAGGAGGTGGCAGCGCGGGCATGAGGAGCACAAGCATGATCACAGGATGGATTTGCAGGCAGTAAGGGAGGGGAGCTTAGTAACAACTTGGAGAAATGGGTCGTAAATTCCAAACGCCCGAATATCTCACGGCTAAAAGTCAAGGAGGATTTGAAGGTCGCATCCTGATTGCAGCTAGGGCAGCAAGGTCCTTTAGGCTGGTGACACAACTCAGTGAAAGAAGCAGGGGGAAAGGCTTTCATGGTCCAAAGCAGTGACCCTGTTGGTCCCGATTCACCTGCGAGCAGCACTGGAAGAGACTGGGATCTGTGCTTGGGATGGATGGGGGCTCTGAACGGCCCAGGAAAGCAGCCTTTTTGGGCGGTGTTTGTGCAGATAAGAGGTGGAGAGGTGCTCGATATTTATATCAAACCGATCGAGCTGCTGAGCATCCAGATCTCAGAGCCCTTCGCTAGGCTAACAGTGTCATTTAAATGGGAGCGCGGTTTGTTTGTTCTTCGTGCCTGCCAAAATCTTTCGAGGAACAGGATATAAAAAAGCTACTTGGTGACTCGCTCTTTCTGGTTGCGTTTTCAGTTTAATTACAGCTTCTTTGATTGCTCTTTTGCTTCTGCTCAGGAGGCAGAGCAGTTGAGTTTTCCCCCCTTTCCTCCGTGTCATTTTTATGGGCAGGCAGCTTGGAGGTAGGCTGGTTATACTCATCAAGTGAATCAGCTGCAAGATATTTAGGCTGTCCTTTGGAACAGAAACTACTGCTTTTTATGTTAGGAAACAGTATAGGCGTCAAATAAGTATCTTTATGAGAAGCTTGAATGTGAATGGAGCTCAATATTCTGCTTGAATCTCCTTATCCTGGTTATTTTTCAGGGGTCTGCTGTAACTTCTTGCCTGGTGCATAGCAGAGGCTGTGTCCTTCCAGTTCTTTAGCGTGCCACGTTCATACCAACACCATCGTTTTCCTGTCTGGTCCATCAGCTTGGTACTAACACATCCCAGCTGTAGGGGTCTCCCATTTTCCTTCGAAGGGTTGAGGTGAGAAACAAGCAGTTCCCAGAGAGGAAGGCTTACCTTGGCCTGAGCTGCTGCTGAAGCAGATCCTCACCTCTTTCCCTTCTGAAGTATTTCGCTAGCCATTTAATGAAGTTATCCGGGGGTGAAACCAGTCTAGAAGACGGGGTGTCGGCTGCCTCAAACTGCCCACAGACCTTCAGTTCGGTACACAACAAAAAGAGAAGAGCGAAGAAGATAAAATTGTGGTCGCTTGTCCCGTGGGCACTCCAGTGCTGATCCCTCCAGCGGAGGATGAGGAGGCTGAAGGTGATGGAAGCCGTCTGGCATTTCCTTGCCGTGAAACTCCTACCACAGGGTGCTGGTAGCCAGGTTTGTAGAGTGGTACGTGGTGAGTGGATGAGAAGGGGAGGTGGGATGTCCCTAAAGCTCCCCTTGATCTCCACCATCCACCTGCTTAGCATGGCTTGCTTTGATGGTGAAGCCAACAAGCAGAGGTCACTATGGTCAAGGGAGAAAGACAAAAAGAGCCAGCAGTTAAAGGAAATACTTGCCCTGTATTATCTTCAGAGGCACATTTTTTTTTCCCTTCCGCTTGCCAAAGCAAGTTAGCATGGAAAAAAGGTTTTACTGGTATAACTGGGAGGACCTGTTCAAGTTCACAGAGCATGCAAGCTGCTGGCACTCTTTGCATCCCAAAAGTTATTCCCTGCATTGCGAGGGCTTCATTGTGCTTCTCCCTTCCTCCTCATCTTCTTCTTCACGCCCTAGATCTCTGACACTTTATTTGTAATCGTTTTCGTGATAACAAATTCCATCGTCCCTCCACACCCAGGGCTTTTTTTCCATTTTCCTCCTCCTGCTGTTGTTTGGGAGCGTATTCAGCTGGGAGCATGTTAATTTTGGCAGTGAATGGAAGCTGAGGTCAACTGAGTTTACGGTTATATGGGAAGGTGTTAATGGGTAGCCACAACCAGGGCTTTGATCCGTGGCTCTGCAGGTGCTGGAAATTAAAGCTTTTCTAACCACGGGATGGGATTTCCACGGGTTCCTGCTTCTTTTCTTCCATTTTGATTTTTTGTCTTTTCCGAATTTACTAGAAATGTGGGACTGATGTATGGGACATTCCTTGAAATGCTGGAGTAGATAGAAAAGTATTCAAAGGATATTATTGCCCGATGCCCAGACAAGGGTTTGCCCTCCAGGAAAACTCAGGACATAACGAAATCCCCTAAAGTGCACCCGAAGCCCCATAATTCTATGTGCAGTGACTCATTCGTCCTGACTCATGGCTCCTTCCCATCAAAAGTCTGTGTTTCTGAATATCTAGCAGATGGCCACAGCTTGATTTTTACTAGTTTCCTAAAAATAAGCTGTTTTGATTAAAAATAGCACCGTTTCCATTTTTATTGGGCCGAAGTCTTCTCTACCATCTAAGTGTATTCTGTGAAAGTGGCCCTCATGGTTCGAGAGAGCAACCATAGTTTGCTTGACAGAGAAACCAAAGCTTCATAGAAGTTTGGGAGTGTTCATTATTTTAAATATCAGCGGGTTCATTGCGTTTCTGAGATGACTGAAATATTCATCTCGCTTTCTGATGCCCTTCTTCCCCTTGCCAGCGAGGTGTTCCAGCAAGGGACGGATTTTCCACCGCTCTTCAGCCTTCCTTCCACCTCCTCGCTGAGCTGCTATCTGTCTGCGAGCCAGGGGTGTGCTGCAGCGTGGGATCTGTACGGTATTTACAGTTTCTGCCTGCAAACTGGACCTCGGTTTTCTTCTCCCAAGCTCCCACCTCGTTCCTGGGCTCCTGTGTAACACAATTCCTCGTAGGGCTCACCAGGGAGCTGGCAAAAAGCTAGCCGAGATACCTGGTCGCGTGAAGAATGTTTTGAAAAGGTAATAAATAAGTGAAAAAGGATCAGGAATGTTTGTGAAGTTTCTTTGTGAAAAGAACCGTGTCAATACATCCCCGAGATCCCAGAAATGCAAGACCTGCAATGCTCAAGCCTCAGAAAACAAGTGGGGTTTCAGTGGCTGCCAACACGTCCCTGTAAGTGCTGACCAAGGGTGGGTGTGCAAAATTGCTGCCCAGTGTTTGGATTTTTAACATTCTCAGTTTCTTCAAAGAGCAACGCTCCAGCAAAGATATTTTGGTGCCTGGGAGTTCGGTGCTTTTGGAACAAATCGTCCGTGCTTCTTCAGACCAGGATTCCAACCAGTGTGTACCTATAAAAAAAGATTTTTTTAAAAAAAGGAAAATGCAGAACAAAAGCTTCGATCCAGTCAGGTTTTGAATACTCTGGCTCAGCTCCACATTACACAAACACAAGCTGAGGTTAAATTGTGTGAGTCGACTTTGATAGAACTGCTCATGTGTATAAAGTGCTCTGGGCTTAATTTTGTCAGTGCCAAGTGCTCGGCACCTAGCAGGGCTGAGACCTTTGCTCCCGTTCCTTTTGGTGGGTTGGAGTTGTGAAACTCATCCATTTTCAGGAGAGCCGAGGAGGAGACGTGAGGTTTCTTCAGCACGCAACGGTGGTGGAAACAACACGAATAAAAGAGAGAAAGCGAGGGCTGGTTCAGAGTCGCTTGAGAATTATCCACATTTAAAGGTCTCTTCTTGGCTACCAGGCTGGTGCTTTCTGGGTTTAAGGAGGGACTGTGGCTGTTCATTAACTCGCTGGCTGCAAACCAGGAGCTGCGGTCGTCTTCTGAAACAATGCAAGCATCTTCATCAGGCCGGCGTGTCAGGTTCATCAGACCAACTCGTGTGCACCTGGAAATAGAGGCGTCGGATTGAAGGACAAGCATCAGCAGGGTGAAATCAAGTTAAATACTGAAAAAGCACACAAAGAGACTCAAAACACTTCATAGACCAGTGAAAGAAATCCTACCTCAGTAATGCCTCGCTCAGAACAAATGCATTTTGTGTCCCAGCTGTTTATCATGTGCCAAGTGATGTTACCAGACCGGGAGAAAACCCGTAATAATGAATGATGATTGTAAGAGTTCTTGTTTGCAAAACTCTGTAAATGTGTGTGTGTAGAGGAATGAAAATGCTTTCAAAAATAAAGTTGTATGCAAACAGCGTGTAAGCAAAAATACTAAAAAAGTTAATTTCTTTATTTTTTTTCAATAAAATATAAATGAGACAGCTCATTTCATTAGCTGTGTGTAGTGGCGTCAATAATTACCATTTCCTTAGCTTTAAGAAGCGATGGTACTCCTGCTTCTAAAATTGACGTTCTACAACTTTGCCACTTGGTGGTGCCAGCTTGATTTATAAATCCCAGCTGGGAGCTGAGAGGAGGTGCTGAAGTCGCACCCGAGGTGCGTGCCGAGAGCTCCGAGCGTGCCAAGCTGGGACCATCGATGCCACGAGAGCCTCTCTGCATCCATGAGGACCATGCTTCTAGAACATCTCCCAGGCCCTGCAGCCAGCCAAAAATAGCCTGGATTCGGTGATATTCCAGGCACGGTGCAGAAGGCACCTTTTGGAGTCGTGGAGGCTGCTGCAGGTGTGCTGCTCGCAGTAACCAAGTGATTTCTGCACGGGTGTGACTGGCGTAGTTCCTGTGTGGTTTCTATTTTAATGCTGCTGGGTTGTTAAGTATTTGTCATCAAGGTGTGCTTCCTCGAGTTCAAGGGAGGCCACAGGAAGGGCAATGGTCATTGTAAATGTAAATAAAACAAAATACCCATGCAATTAATTTAATCTTGCTCTGTTTTCTTTTTTAGTTGCTGTGCTGCTCTTAGTCAGACTTCAAGTTGCTATGTTTTATTAAAATTTCTCTATTTATCGCAGTGTTTCAATGTTTAGCATTGAACTTTTATTTGCAGCAGTCTTCATAACATTTTTTTTTTCTCTCTCTCTCTCAATACTGCAGTTCCAAAAGAATTGGTGGAGCTTCACTTGAAACTGATGAGAAAGATTGGGAAGTCTGTCACAGCAGACAGATGGGAAAAATATTTGATCAAGGTACAATATGCACGTCGTCTTCTGCGCTGCTGCGGTACGGTTACGATGAGCTGTTGTGTCAGCAAGCCCTGGTATGAATTACAGCGAGCCTTGGGATGCCTTGTGGCCAACGTCTGTGTGGGTGCCCAGACTTCGGTTGCGTAAGATCCCAGCTTAACTTTCAGTCTGCCTGGGCTTGTACAAAAAGCTCTGAAAACAGACGCTATCTTCTGGGTGTAAAAGATTCAGTAGCCTGCAACCAGGCTAAGTTGAGCAGGAGGTTAACGCAGTAACTCCTCATTTTCATATCAGTTGTTCGGTCACGATTGAATTAGCGTGGTTTGGGTGGTAGTTACAGGGCTAACTACGTGGAGCTCTTCTACCACGTGCTGATAATAAGTGAAAATATTGCAGTGTTTTATGTCAGCGTGCTCAGAATGGTGCAGCTAAGATGAAAATGTAGTTATGCCTTAGTAAAAATAGAGCATCCCGTTATATTACGTAATTCTATACTGGAATATTGGCCGTGGCTGTGCCTCTGTTGGCACCTTACGTGCAAATAGGCCTTAGTTTAAAGCATTTATGCTGCTTCATAAAATAAAAATACACAAATAGTCGAATAGATTGGCATTTCCCCTCCAGAGACCTTGCTCCACGAGCCTTTTAATTCACAGAAAAGTAGGCTTGGTATTGTCTGCACAGCCAGGACTGCATCTTACTCAGAAATACAGCGTTACGGTAATAGCAGCAAAACAAATAATGGCACTTAGCAGCTCCGGTTACGGTTTGCCTCCTGAAGTGCTATCTGCCAGCTTTAGCGAGGCAGGAATTTGCCCCCAGGTTTGCGTAGTCTTAGGGTGATGGTGTATATAGGACTGGGAGCTTGTCAGGAAACAGCCTGCCGAAGGGCCCGAGGTTAAATCTCACCGTTTCACCAGCTGTGAAGTGTTTATGCTGATGTTTTGCAATAATAACATAATTCATGCAACTGTCGCGCATTCGTGTATTACCAAGTTCCATGGTTACCGAATTGTATGAAATTCATTAATTTACCCAAAGGCCATGGCAGCGAGCTGAGAAAACCTCACTCTGACTGGAGAACGGGTAAATCCCACTGAAGCAGTTGTGTGGCAAGCAGAAAGAGGGGGAAAAAAAACAAGTTCATGAGGGAATAGTCTGGAAAATCTTCCTTCAGCAAGGATGGGAGAGTGATAAGGAAACCTTCCCACCCACCCCTGTTAAGGCCAATAATCAGTAATAATTTCTATTTCATTTAGCAGTCTCCACAGCTAACTTGGTATTTATTCTAGCCAGCGGTTCAAAGAAGTCTCGAGAACAAAGGAATTTGAATATAACTAATGGGAAAGGTATGCTAATGTTGTCCCCGTTTCCAAAAGGTATAATTAGTTTAGAAAAACAACCAAGAACATTGGTAAATGCCACAAAAACCAAGAAAATGGGAGCGTAGATCGGCGTGTATCTGAGCACCCTGTCTTTTCTGCCCCGCTTGTTAGAATCCAGGTGTCTGTAGTCCTGCCCAAGCAGACTCCCCTGCTGTGTCTTTCACCTCCCTGTTTTCCTTGTTTAAAGGGAACGTGTGGAGCACGGTCACAGTAAGCGTCGGCTGCCATCGTAGCTGCTTGGGAAATATTTGAGAGATGTGTCTCAACGCCTCTTTTACAGGGTGGGAAGGTACTGGCCTGTCTGTAGCCTGCGGAAAGCAGCCGTTCCCGCCAGCAGCAGGAGTTTGATCGGTGCAAAATGTCTCCTCTGTGAAGGCAGAGACCAACATTGCAGCGGAGTCTGAATCCATGGGATCTATATTTCAGGGCTGTGACAGCACTTGTCAGGAGAAAGCGTGATCATCTGGTTTTTAATTGTCAAAACATAGTCGGTTCAGGTGGAGCAGATGCCTCATCGGCCCTTACATCTCTTGAGTTGTTGCTTTCACAGTCATTTGCTTCCGAAGCACACAAAACTTCTCATTATTGCTTTCATACTTAATGAGCAGGCAATGAATGGTGACTGGCACGTGCCCTTAGCGAGGGGGTTGAGGTATGATTTCCCAGCGTTCTTCACGTGACAGCATAGAAAATGAGAGAGAAGGTAGAGGAACCTCGTTTTGTGACTGTCAGCTCTGTGCCAGAGAGGTACCTGCGTGATGTCCCTTAGCCTCAGAGCAGGGAAAACTGCTCCTCAGCAGACTTACCATCATCAGAGCACCATCTTCTCCGTTCTCTGGAGGTCGCAGAGCCAGAGGATGCTTCATGGTGTGGCTGAGCTGATCTAATTGCAAGCTGATGCCCCAAATCTCCGTTTCCTGGGCAGTCCTGAACCTTACCTCTGCTGACCCCAGAGTGAGCTGGTTTAGGCACCACAGCCTGCAGAAAAGCAAGTTTCCAAACAAAAAAGGAGAAACAGTTTCCTGCTATTTTGTCTGCCTTAACTAACTAAAGCTTGGGTCACTTAACAATCGGTGTCAGCAGTAGGGACGGCGTGGCGGTGGGGATAGGAGGCACACCACCACCTTGCTTGGTTGTATCCCACGTTGAGCTTGTGGGTGAAAATTTAGGGTTACTTTTTGCTTCTGTTTCCAGAGAAAGCTGCTTTCAGATGTGATTTCCAAGCTTTTTAGTAGTACACCATCTCGTACGTGGTGATAAATCAGGAGCCTACGCTGTTTTCTTGGAGGATGTTATCAAGGCTGTGGTTCCTTGCAGACTGGAGTGCAGAAGTGCCTCGTGTACTAGTTCGGACAGTCATCATTCAGCAGGGCACTGCGAAACCTTCTCACCTGGAGATGTGGCCGTGATTAGCTCTCACCTCCTTCTGATGGATATTCCCACCAGAGCAGCCTCACCGGCTGGAGATCCCCCTGCTGTGTCTTCAGCTGATAGCAGCAGCTGGGTTTTTGCTTGTGACTCCTCTCTTCCACAAGAGTTGTCTTAAGCATGCCTAACTTGTTCAGGGAGGAGAGGGAATTCCTTCTGCACTGTTATTATTGGAACACCCCCCTGATTCAGTCTTCTTGTCCTCTCCTGCTGCTTTTTCCATGTTCTGGCCTTTGTCTGCATTGGTGGCACTGAATTATTTGCTATTTCGTAAATTGAGGTTGGCTACGCTTACGATAATTTAAAATATTTATTAAATGGCTTGAGGCTCAGGATACTTACGCCAAATAATTTCACAATGTGGAGTGAATATCAGTTTCATTTCTTATCTGCAGTGCAGTTGTAGGACACGTAGGTCCCAAGAGAGCCTGGCAGCTTACGTGGTAAGTTCTGCAAAGACGTACTAAGAAACCATGGCCACTCAAGAGAATTTGTATTCTAAATAGACAAAACAGAGAAAAACAGAAGATTTTGCACAGCAAAGATGAGAATAACTTCCCAGTTCAGGGTTGTGCTGCCTGATTTAAGAGATTTAGAGAAATTGGTATTGGTCAGGGCCATAATGATACGTTCCTCCATGGAGATTTGCCAGTGCCTGCTGACCTATCCCAGTTTTGGTTTGATTTTTGTGCCAGGTTTTTTTCACTTGCAGTCCTGAAGAGATCACGTGTAATTTTTACTGCAGTAAGGTATTATTAATATTAAATTTTAGAGTTTACTTTTATCCGCTAACCCTCCCAACCGTAATATTTTGTTTGTGACAGATATGCCAAGAATTCAACAGCACGTGGGCTTGGGAGATGGAAAAAAAAGGATACCTAGAAATGAGTGTGGAATGCAAACTGGGGATTCTGAAGGTACACGTTCAACTGACTTTCTAAATGTCGTTTTTCCTCACTTGCTTGAATATCCTGGGTATTTGGCTTTCTCAACTCACTGAAGCACCTTGCAAATTTAGCTTGACGGAACCTTAACTGGATATGTTAAATGTGGAGCTGATCTTGTACCAGGTGCTCTGTTCGTTGTAGCGGGACAGGCCCAAACAGAAATGCTTTGCTTGCGTACCTCTCAGACTTTCATACATTATTTCTCTTCATATTTTGATGTTTTAACAGTCTTTCTACTTTCTCATGTTTCCAGTATCTCTGTGAATGTCAGTTTGATGACAATCTAAAGTTTAAAAATATAATTAACGAGGAGGATGCTGATGCCATGCGTCTTCAGCCCATTGGTCGAGACAAGGATGGACTGATGTATTGGTATCAGCTAGATCAAGAGCATAATGTCAGGATGTACATAGAAGAACAGGATGACCAGGATGGATCCACATGGAAGTGCATTGTTAGGTATTCCTTTTTTCCTCCCCCTTTTTTTTTCCCTGTATTTTGTTGTTGTTGACTGGGTTCAGAAATTTATTTCAATAAATCTCCATTTCTCAGAGTAGGCTCATAACAGCCAGATTTTCTGCCTTCACAGGTATGATTTAGTGCAAGAACACGTACAGAAATGGCTCACTGATCTGTGGGTAATAGCTAATGAGTTTTATGCTCAATCAAGCTATAGAGGATGTATGGAAGAGGAACCGAGAGAAGGCTGCCTTGAGGACAGTAGCTCCGTATTGCTTCCTGGCATGCTGAGGGCCTTGGGAGATGGAGGGGGCACTGTTGCTTCTTTAACTTCTGCCCTATTAAGTCAATTACAGGAGGACAGTTTTGTTCTAATGAGAATTACGCTGCAGTTTTAATTTAATGAAGCTAAAAGCATCGTTGGCAATCCAGATAGGTACAAAACCCTTTTTGGAGTAGAATTCAGCTCATAGATCACTGAGATGAGGTGTGTGATGGAGATGCAGGCTGACACATAAATGACTCAGTGTCCCTGGGTCTCAGCTGCTGCAAATTGGTCTGTTAATATTTTAGTCATCTTCCTTTGTGATTCGTGTTACATACTTTTTTCTTACACTTTCCTACTCAATGCAAAGTATATATGAGATCTTTCCTAATGAAAAAATAATTAATTTTATTTTTTGTGTGTGTTTTTTTCATACCTACCAGTTACCCATTTTTAATTTATCTCCGTGCAAACTTTCCTTTTTTCAGCTGATTAGTTGCAAGTGGATTTAGAACTGGGCTCAACAGAATCAACTCTGACTAAAAAATACATAGAGATGCAGAAATAGATCATAAATATAATACACATTATTTAAGTATTTATTTTTCTGTTTGTAAATTTTAACTTTTATGGCCATAGCTTGTTCACATATCCATAACCTTAGTAACATTGGTAACCAGGGCAGTCACTCAGAACGGTTTGAATCACTGTCAGTGGGCCATAAAGTGATAAGCCTCACCACCAATGAAATTTAGACAGCTGTTGTGGGTGAATAAAGTGTCTAAACAAGCCAGCCAGGAGCTGAGCAGTGTTTATCCTCTTCCCACATTATAGACTCCAGAGGTCAACGCCAAAAGCTGAGAAAATCAGGCTTCTGCTGGGAAGGTTCTGACACACATAGAGCAGAAAAACACAGAAATGCATTATGAAACCTTTAAACCTGAGATTTTACATGTCAGGCTTGTTGCACTTCCAGTCTTCCTTTTCTTTCTGTAGTTGACTAGTTGTGGATGTTGATTTTGAAAAAGAAAATGAGTCTTATTATTCTAGTCTGTTATGAAAACGATGAATGTGTTTAATGATCACTCAAATTCATTATCTATTAAGGCTTTTTTTTTCTAGTTAGATGACCAGTTTAAATAAGGAGTTAAAGTACACTGGGATTCACACACACAGATACACAAGTATTTTCTCACTATCATAGCAGTTGGAGTTTTGTAGACATCTTTGTATCATTTCCCAAATGTATTTAGAATGGGCTGTTTTAAAAAGCATCTAAATTATTTAATTGCTTTGAAAATTTCACTGAATGATGTGGTTGCCCTTCTGCTGCACAGGCAGAAAGCTTACAGCTTCCCCTCCGCTGAGATAAAGAAGAAATTGCAAAGAAAAACCAGTGAGGATCGTAAGAGAACGATGAATAAAAGAATAACAAATAGGAGCGGCTTGGATCCGGGCCAACAGGACTTGAGTTGGGATAGATAAAGTCCTTCCAAAAAAAAAAAAAAGTAGTTTTATTTTGGTAGGGATAAATTGGAAAGTTTCTGAATGCCAAACTGCAGACGCTGGTAGGACAGGCGTTTCACTCGGCTTGTGTGGAAGGTTTTCAGGGCAGCCTTTATTTAAGCAGATGGTGTTTGTTTATTTTTAATGAATCCCTTTGGGGTGAGTGAGTAAGTGGCTTATCAGACAATATGTTTTTTCTTCCATCATCTAGAAACCGAAATGAGCTTGCAGAGACCCTTGAGCTCTTGAAAGCACAAATTGATCCTGCCCTGTTGAAAAACAACAATTCTCAGCAGGAGAATTCATCACGTGAAAGCCCAAGCATAGAAGATGAAGACACCAAAAAGGGTGAAGAAGCAGCTACACAAGGTTTTCTGCCTTTTCTCAAATTTTAAATGCAGTGCTGTGGCAGTGTCAGAATTTTCAACTTGCTGAAAAGTTACTGTTTTAGATTAGGACCTTTTTTTTAAAAAATGCATATTTCTGTTCATAGTAAATCAAGTAAATATTGAATACTTTGAGAAATATTACTGAATTTTTTTAGTGCGTATTTAGGCTCAAGAGTTATTTATAAAAAGAGAGATGTGTGTAAATTGTTTTCCAAGTAATTTTATTTATGCTGTACATTTTGTGTAGTATTGTAAATACTTGTCATTGTATGCTTTTGTGGAGCATCGAACTGTTGCCCAGCTTTTCCTGTTCTAAATACATTAAAATTTCAAAAGAAAAAATCTGTTTGTGCAATGCCATGATTGAAGTCAATAGAGTATTGTGTATGTGGTTCATTTCTACTTTTAAGTTTGAATCAAAAAATAGGCTTTTTCCTCAATTATTTCACAATCTACACGATTTTTCAAGAAGACATGAGTTTAAGTCGAATCAATTTGAAATACTAAAATATTTCTATATGAAGTGGTCTTTAGCTGCCTCCACCACATCGTTTTTACCAGCAAATAACCTTTTTTCCTTCCTTATTATCATGTCATTGCACATATTAAGTATCTTGCTTGACTCGGTGGTTTGTGCATTGGTTTCACTAGCTGTCAGTTAGCCTGAAATATTTTGTTACAAAAATCTGATCTTTTAAAGGTTAGGAAAAACTAAAAGCTTGTTATCCCAAGTAATTTTACACCAGTTACTACTTGGTGTTAACGTTTTGTTAAACTACAGGAAAAGATTTGCTCAATCAGAAACAAGGTTTAAGGATTCCACATCTGTTTAATTTAATTAGATATACAGAATTGGCAAAGACCTGTCATTGTTCTGAGTAGCAAAGATGAACGCTTGCTGTCTCATTCCCATTCTTTGCAAACAATGTAGAACAGAAGAAATAAATGCAACATTTAGATAAATATTTGGTTTTGTTTTGGAAATATGTAAAGGCTAGGGTAGAAATTGTAGTAAACTGGGACAAACTCCAGAATTGTCTAAAATGTTTCCAGCATCTACCTTTGCATATAAGTGACAGCACCTTCTGTGTAGTTACTGTTACTGCAGAATTAATTATGCAGAGTACTGATCTTGTCTTTGTCTCACTAAAAATCAGTCAAGCCAACTTAAATCGTTTAATTGCGATCTCCACTTCAAATATGATTTTACTTTAAATTGAATTCAAGAGAAGCCATTTGAAAACATTTTAATAAATGATCCCACTTTGGGATAAGTCCCAAAGTCCTAGAGCACCCTCAGCCATCCAGTGTCACCTGGATCACTGCTTACACTAATTAGCATGCAAAATCACTCCTAGGCACTAAGCCCCTATATGTAACCAGTAATGAAATTATTTCCCTGTGCTGTGATGTAAGAGCAGTCAGTGTATACACAGAGCTTTGATATTTCAGTTGAGAAGCTTTAGTAATTCTTCCTATTAATCTATGGACTGTACTCAAATTCTAGGAAAACCTTAAAGCCCTTCACAGGTACTATGGAAATTTATCCAAAGGACTCATACCCATTTGCTTTGGCAGCTTTCCAAATAGCATTAAATCAGTTGATTCAGAAATGAACTGAACCAGTGCTTAACTTGTTTGACTCAAGTATCGTTAAGAGAACTTGTGCATCTACTGAGTCGTTTTGTGCACGCAAAATGCCTTACGAGCAGCCTGGGGAGTTAAAAAACTAGATCTTAAAACAACCGTTGCTTTTCAGGATAGAGAGGCTTTGGGGTTCTGGAGGTTCTTGATGTCAGAAGTTTGGGAGAAAGCAGTAGGTGACGGGAAGAAATGGTTGAACGAAGTTTATCCAGAGAGAAGTGAAGAGAGGACAGAAGAATACAGACAGAAAATGTGCTGCTCATGCTGCTGCAGACAAACGTCTTCAGAGAGGCAGCTTTTATTTTTATATTACAAGAGCTCAGAGTGGTGATCACCTCTAGGAGGGGGGGAAAAACAGTCCTGAGCCTTCAGACTATTACTGCTTCTGGTGTGCTGAGATGCATCTCTCACTCCTTTGCTAACTGCTGAGACTTATTTGGATACAATGCTTTGCATTTGAAAACATGATAAAATGTACAAATTCCTCCTCACCACTCTTTTCTTTTGTAAAATGCTTGTTTTCTTTAAATGTAACTAATTCAACTGTCACATACTTTGCATATTTCTAACCGCTTTGTGAAGCTCTCATCTTGGAGAAGAATTACACTAGTGTGGAGGGAGAGGGGTGAGGTAGAAGAAAGAAAAAGCATCCTTTTGTTTGGAGTTTTGACATGTTTGCAATAACATCTTCCAGGTGGTGGAAGATACTGTTACAGTGTGTGCAGAGCTATCATGTTTGCTTTTTCTAATTAGCTCTATCCCTAGCTGACTCAAAAAGTACGGCAAAATAAAAACCCCAAGATATTAAGTGGCTTTAGTAGTGATAAGTAATAGGCTGAACTACAGAGCAACACAATAAACGTGTGGTTTCTTCTGGATGCTGGAAGCGTACTTTAAGCCCTAATGATCCCAAATTGCCTAAGCAAAGCAGGCATGATCTAATTCTTTAAGCTCTGCAGGATTTTCTGGTATATGCTACTACTTGCTGTGCATGTCTGAGAAATGGCAAATGAAGTGAATGTGGACTATTACCTGTCACGTGCGTTTTGACAGTTGTAGGAGATGAATTCATTGCCTAAGAATGGCGAATCCAGGTGAATTTTGCCATCAGCCACAGTGTTCGATATTTTCCATTTTCTCTGAAATGTTAGAATATAATAGCTATTTTTTGAAATAAAAATCTGTTCCAACAGGGAACTGAAATGACTGTGGAATTTCACTTGAAGAACATGGAAGCTCACACCGTGTTCTGGTTTCTGAAAGAAATCAGAAACTCAAACAAGACTTCTCTAAGTCGATGCTTCACATGCTCTCTGCTGAGGTTTTACGTGTCAGTTCTCTGAAGGTCTTGTGATGCTGCTGAAGAAGAGTTGAGATGTCTGTACAAATGAGGATAAGCGTAGAATTCTGCTGATACCTTCTGTAATTTAGGTTTCTCTCTGTATATAACTAAACTGAACCATGATTCTAAAAATTGGCAGCCTCCTTGTTTAATCACAGCATTAGACAAACCAGCCTCCTAATCATTCCAGGAGAGAAGATTTGTTTGTGGGGCACTTGGATTGTTGTTTTTTTTAGATACAGCTTCATTTTGATGGATGCTATTTGTAATCCCGTATGTCCCCTGGTTTTGTTTCATAGTTGTTTTTCTCTGTCAACAGAAAATCAGTTAAAAATCAAAGAAGAAAAAGAGGAGGTGGAGGAACAGCCCAAGGAACTGGAAAGTCTTCCTCTTCCTGCGGTCAAAGAAGATGAAAACACAATGAAAATTGAGAAGGTGGAAGAAAAAGAAATTATAAAATTGCCAGTAATAGTAAAATTAGAGAAACCTTCAGAATACAATGAAGAAAAGCAAACTGTCAAAGAGGAAAGCGACTCCTTTAAAGAAAATGTCAAGCCTGTTAAAGTAGAAGTGAAGGAAAACAAAATAGAACCAAAAGACTTAAAAGATGTAAAAAGTTGTACTGACAAAATAGCAGTTCACGAGCCGGAGAGGTTAGAATTTTGTGTTAATGTCAAAACTCCCCAGGAAATTGTGGAGAAGTCTGTGGAAGAAAGCGAGAAACTTAAAAATGACCAGCAGGCAAAAATACCACTTAAAAAGCGAGAGATCAAGCTGACGGATGACTATGACAGTCCGATAAAGGGCTCCCTATGTAAATGCGTTACTCCAACAAAGGATGTCTTGAAGGAAGAAGGAAAACCAGAAGAGGAAACTTTTAAGAGAGTCCCTACAATTACTGCTTTGTGTCCTGATGGGAAAATACTAGTGAACGGAGAGGTTAGCAGTGAAAAAATAACCCCAAGTGTCATACAAAACAACAAGTCAGAGCACTCTGTTATTACAAAGGAAGACAGCAACTCGTTAAAAGAGAAAAATGGTAATAAGAGTGGTGAAAAGATCTCGGACTCCCTAAATTCTGTTAGTAGAATTATAAAAGCATGTGAAGTTGAGAAAAACGCAGTAACTGTGGTGAAAGAGGTAGGGGCTGTGGTCTCTGAGCTTTCTAATCAGAAAGTGCCTTTCAAGGAGGAATCTAGTCCTGTGGAAAAAGAGTCCCTCGACAATGCAGCTGCTGAAACAGTAGTGGAAGAATCTTCCAACTCTGAAGACTGTGCCAAAAATACTGAAGAGAAGCTAGCCGTGATAATCAAAAAGGACAGACTACCGCCACCCAAAGAGTGTTTAGAGAAGCTAGAAAAGGCCACAAACGCATCTGCTCCTGCAGAACTGCCCAAGCCTGCACTGCCTGATGAGGAGGCTTTGAAAAGCAGAAGCGAGCTTGAGGAGAAACCTGATTCTCTGAAAGCTGCTGAGACGCCTCCTTCATCTACTTCGCCTGTTACTTTGGAGAAGTCTGGTTTAGAAACAGAGGGCTCCGATACTAAGCCTGCTCCCCCTGAGGAGAGCAAAGCAGAAGAAAAAGCCAGCCCTGAAAAACAAGAGGAAGAGCCTGAAGCTGCCAAGGCAGAGCCTGACGGATTAGATGATGCCCACGCTTCTAATCTAGAGGACTCCTCGGAGAGTAAAAAGGAATCTCCTGTGCCTAAAAGCAAATTTAAATATAAACTAGTTTCTGAAGAGGAAAGCTGTACGACAGATAATAAGGAAATAACTTCTGAAAGACAGAAGGAAGGAATTAAATTAACAATTAGGATCTCAAGTAGGAAGAGAAAGGCAGAAACGCCACCAGAAGAGGTCAGCATTGGCCGCACGTTACGGCGATCTCCGAGAATATCCAAGCCTACCCCTAAAGTTGTGGAGACTCGGGATCAGAAATCTGAGAAAAAACGACCTGAAGAGGATGAGGAGAAACCTGCAGCAGCACAAAAGCAGGAACGAAAAGAAGATGCAAAAAAACAAGAGAAGGAGTCAAATTCTAAAGTTAACAAGGTAATACGGTTTTACTTCTTGGGAATAGAGATGATCACTGCTTTATGTGTAAGGAGGATATGAGTTTACATAAGAATATGAAGGATTACATTCCTTTGGTCAACTTTTGCAAGGAACTAGCTTTGCGATCCAGTCATTGGACTCGACCAATCTAAAAACATCCCCTAAGAGAGCACTAATTATATCTGTTGATTTACCAGCTTATAAAATCTTTCATTTAAGCTAAGCAAAAACCAAGCCCCTGAAGTGAATTCTCCTGACAAATCAGACCCAAGTCAGTCTGAGTGGCTGCATGGGGACGTGTAGGTCCTGTGGATTTTCTAGAGGGATACTTGGTCAGTATCATAAGCAAGATCATAAGCAAAAAAATGCTGAAGAATAACATGTTAGGACTTCTGCTTCTAGGTGAAGCTAAAGTTATTGTTGTGGCGGCTTCATGATGTAATTAGCTCTTATACATGGGATAGACAATTTATACTATGGATGGGGGTCTTTTTTTCATGACAAACTTGTCATTATGGGGCATAGATCTTAAAAGTATGTCAGGTTAATATAATGCAAGGAGCTAAATGTGTGTATGTATAGTTCTTCTAAATCTATGTAATTATAAACACCTTTTATTAACTTATTTTCCATATGTTTCTGGATATGGAGTGCAAAAGAGAAAGAGGGAATAAAGAGGCTTTAAGTATACTCTTGAAATCCTATTAATTTTTTCACTACTGCATGTTTCCTTACTGATTTTATAGTTCTATCAGCACATTCATGTATTTAGAAAATTCTTTCACATACTGCAATGCTGAATAACCTTCCTAAAACGAACAGCTCATTTTACTGTGAATAACATTTATACTGAAAAACTCTGTCGTATGTCCAAAATAATTAAATGAAATAATGAAAGTAAAATAAGACGATAGTAGTGATTCTAAGTTTTACAAGTAGTTTAAATTTCAAAATACTCTTGCTATAATTTGATAATTTGATCTTTTTTTTTTCAGGATACAGAGAATGCTTAATTTTGTAGAGAGTTTAAAAAAATCATGACAGAGGAAGAAGCTTGATAATACTATGCCTCTGTCATTTTATGAAAATACCCAAATCTTTAATTGGATATTTTGTGTTCCTTTTCTTTCTAAAAAGGCTCTTGAAAAAGAGATTTGAAGTGATGGTGACATATGAGGAAGCCTAAAATTAAATTAATACTCTCATGGATTTAGAGCACAATTTGCCACTAAGCTTTAATGAACAGAAAAATCGCTTAAGATCAGGAAATGAATGTTAAGAACCCAAACTGAAACTTGACCAATATGACAAGAACTGCTATGTAATAAGTGCATCCTGCAGGAGAACTGGAATATTTTGTACATTTCAGTTTATTTAGCTGGTTCAGATCAATGAGTAGTTTAGTGAAAGCTGAAAAATGATTTGAACTGAAAAACCTAAAAAAGTTATTTTCCTTTTTCAATGTCTGGGAAGTAAAATATATTTGTGAGAGCATGTTTATGAGAAACAAGACAGTTAATTGCAAGAAAAGTTTCTTTTTTTTTTTTTTTCTTACATTGTTTTAAAGTTAAAATATCCTGGTTGTAGAATGTAGTTTGAACTCGTACAAAATTATATAAATATGTACTTGGATGGTGCACTGCTTTTATTTCAGAAAACTGTGCCTTTCTTAGAAAAATGCATGAAAAGCACTTCAATTGGTACGCTTTTTAGAGTGCAAACATGTTTCCTAAAGTAAAGTGAAAGATAGAAACTGTATGAAGAAAAAATAAATGACCAAATACTCTGGATTGAGGGAAAACTAAGAAACTTTAAATGTGGAATTTACCTTGTGCACAAACAAGGTTGCTTTTTCAAAGTGGGAGAAAAGAGGCTGAGTCACCAATCTGTCTTCCTATTTTTAAACCTCATTTGCAAATCTCTTTCCACAGGTAGATAGTATTTTTCTCCCTTCGCTATCCTGTTGAACTTTAAGGCTCTTGGAATGGTAATCATTCATTGAAATGCTCTGTTGTGAATTTAAAACTCTTGTGACTGAGATGAATCACTTCACTATTGAGCCTAATATTTTTTTAGGATCTGGGAAGAAACTGTAAGTTTCCTTTGTGTTTTCTCTTTGAAATGGTGTCGCTCCTAGAGAAGCAAAGTTCGGTGGACGGGTACACGGACACGTGGCAGGTGGAAATACTCAAGTAATGAAGACAGTGAGGACTCAGAGAGTGAAAAAAACTCTGATGAGGAGGAGGAAGAGGAAGAAGAAGAGGAAGAAGAAGCTGCACCTGCTGATGATGATGAGCCGTGCAAGAAGTGTGGCCTTCCCAATCACCCTGAGCTGGTAGGCTTTGGGGGAAAGCTTCTCTTGAGTGTTTGTGGTAGACTAAAAGAGTATCTGAAGGCACATCATTCTTTGGGGTGTCTGTATGTGGAATACCCTCTAGGTTTTAGGTAAAAAAGCCATGATGAAATATGAGTTAACCTTTAACAAGGAGAGAAGGACATGACTTCTTTTGTTTACCACCTCTGAAATGTCTTTTACGAGCTACAACACAACTTAGCACACTGAGAATTAAGCTGGGTGAAGCTTGAGGTTGCTCCTGCAACTTCAGTGAATACAGAAAAGACAACATTAAAAAAAAAGCAGTGCAATGCATGAATCCAGTGTCTTGTGACGGGGTTGGAGCTACGTAGTTGCTTCAGCTGGATAAAGCTGTACATCATCCTGAGGACTGGATACAGCAAAATCACCTGAAGAAAGAGCACAACAAGCTTTCACCGTTTCTAATGTTTGTGGTTCTGGTTCGTCGATAGTAGATACCATCATGAATTCCTCTGTTTATCTGGGAAATCACAGTGTGCGGTTTTGCTATGACTCCACAAAATAAACATGTTCTCAGGTGTGTGACAGAGTCCTAGTATAGCTGAGACAAAGTTAGAACGTTAGAATGTTCGAGGTAAATATTGCAATAGATACTCACACAGCTTACGTCAGTTCTAACGGAATGGGATCTCCAGAGATTTTTTTACCCGGCTAAACAGCAATCCTAATAGCTGCCTAGTTCTGTATATCCCTGAGAGCCTGCGAGGCTTTATCTCTAGCTTTTATCTCTACCATCCTGGACATAAAATCATCCTGTCTGAGGAAATTGCCTCAGATTGCTCAGGCTCCCTCCACATGGCCAGGTTTCCCTCGTGTAGACGTGAGCGCGCAGGGAAAGCAGCTCACACCACATCTTGTCCAGATGTAGTTTTCCACTTAGGCCGGGGTCTGGAAAGCATTACCAGATTCCACAGTACGGGCACACGCTCTGCGTAGCCCAGTAGTGCAAAGTGCCTGCAAACACAACACGAGACAGAATCTGGTGTTAAAGTGGAAAACTGTGATACATAAACTTACCCATAAAAACCACTCCTGGCCCTGGAAACATGTAGTAATAAGCGACAGAGGATTTGGGGGGGGGGTTTGGCACAGCCCAAAGCATTTATGAAGCGCTTCTGTGTTGGCAGGGAAATCACTTCTGGAGCTTGTTACGTGCTATGAATGCCAAAAGATACTCATGATTTGTTTTGTTTCAACAGATTTTGTTATGTGACTCCTGTGACAGCGGATACCATACAGCCTGCCTTCGCCCTCCTTTGATGATAATTCCTGACGGAGAATGGTTCTGCCCACCTTGCCAGCACGTACGGACCCTCTTCGACTTCCCTTTCAGCTTTGCGCTTGTGGAGGGTTCTTGGGAGTTTAACAAGTTTCCTTCTTTCATCTTCTTTCTGTTTTAAAGTAGACTATGATGGTGTGATGATCTTCCCCTTTGCCATTAGTAAAACTGAGTTTTGTGGGGTGTTTTCCCCTTCCCTTTCTTCCTTCTGTTAGTGATGAATGACTGCATGTAGCTGGTGTTTACTCCAGCCACACTGTGTTTTCCTAGAGTTTGTTAAATAACGAGAATAATATAACACTAAAAATATAATATCTTATTTTTTTTCCCAAAAGAAACATGGTGTTGGCAACTGGGAGGGGGAGCAGTAAGCATCAAGGAATATATATATAAAATAAAGTGACCACAGCAAGCAGCTCTTTTTGATGTGCTGCTCTCCAGAGACATTTGCTCAAAAGCTGGTAGAGAAAGCTGCTTTCTGATGGGTTTCACAATCTAGTTAGCTTCTGCTGAGAAAGGCCGTGTTGTCCCTGTCAAGTAATGGCCACTTTTTTGAAGGTTAGAAACTGCTTTTGAAAAAAAAAATAGAAAAAGGAAAACAAAAAAAAAAAAAACAAACAAAAAACAAAAAGTAGTGTACATGCCCAGTTTCTAAAATAAAAATGCATCTAAAATAAAAAGCAAGATTTGCAGTGACGATGCTTGGAAGAATAAGCCAAAGAATGTGTGATGCTGTTCTTGTTAAATTAATGGGGAACCATCCTGTGCGCATTTTCAGCATAATCTGCCCATCTGCAGAGGAAAAGTCCTTTGCCAGAAGGGCTGTTGCCCTACAAAAAGCAACACCAACCATGGCATGATATTTCAGTTCTCTTCTGAGAAGTGTTTTTATTTAAGTAGTCATGATTTGGAATAGTGATAATGTTTTCCTTACACGATTTCCTATTGCAGCTTGTGGTTAAAACATCTCCTTGCTTTGTTGCTGCTTGGTATTTTTTAATATGAAAAATAACAAATCTGTGAAAGAGTGAAGATCCTTGGACATAGCGCAATAAGGCCATGTTCATAAAACAAGGCACAATTTGTCCATAAAAAGTCATTTTTACATATTGCTCCTTGCTTATTAAATGCGATCTGGAATATTTGGTGAGAAAGTGATGCTGAAATGTGCCCCTACTTTTTTCCTGTGGTGCCCGTAGACTCGCGTGCTGTCCAGAGACTCAGTGACAAACAGAATCACTCTTTGCACACTCAGCTTCACGTCTGTCTGTTATGTCTGCCTGTGAAATCTTTAGGTTTCTCTGAGGCTGTGTTATAAATACCAACAAAATGTGATACTAATATGGAAGTATGTTTATGTTAAACGTCTTTAATACTTGTTTTAGGTGCATTGCTTCCTACAGTAAATCGCTGTTACTGGAAGGATGCTTCTCTAAAGACATTCGTGCCCAAGCACACACGTGCTTTAGGAAGACAGTCTTTGCTTTGAGCCTTGTTCATCAAAGAGCCTCCAGTGTAGAAGCATTCACCCTTCCTCCAGATATCAGTTTGACAAACACAGAAATAGTGAATGAAGTGTCTGAACAGTAGACCAAAATGGTTACGAAGGAAGCTAATGCTGTGTTTCATTCCCTTAGAAATTACTCTGTGAGAAATTAGAAGAACAATTGCAAGATCTGGATGTTGTCTTAAAAAAGAAGGAGCGTGCAGAACGCAGGTACTGCTCTTTGAACTTGCATTGACGAACCCGGGACTGGGGAGGAAGGGATAAAAGAAACTGGAAACCGGTGAGACCAGCTTTGTCTTCCCACTGGTTACGGAGGTTTTGGTGGTGCAGTGCTGGGAGAGCTTGCAAGAAGGGAGAAGTCCAGTAATTAGCCAGGGTGTCTGAGGACAATTATGGCTTGCCATAGCTGTAGTTAAATGGTTTTCAGCACAGGTTGAGCTGTGTTAATAATGCTGTCAGCCACCTATAAATTTCCTGGTATAAACAAGGTGAAGTCCTGGTTTTGTTACAAAGGTAATCCAGATGAATGTGTTTTTGAGTCTTGTTACTTTAGATTCTGTTAGACTTCGCTTGTTCTCCAGGGGTATGCAATTACCGTAGCGCAGCTGAGTCACGATTTGGAGTGAAATTTTGGGTTCACCTCAGCTGTTACCAAAGGCTAAATGCAAACCAGTTTGCTGTGCTTAGGGCCAACGTCCTTACTCTTTGGAACATCCTATCTGCAGTTCTCAGACCTGAAAATGAGGAACGTGAAACACAATCTGCATAACAGCCAGCTTTAGGGCATTCACCGAGTACTCTGCAACGTTTAATACCATCTGCGTGCATTATTAAACACAGCTTTGCATGAACTGTGCAATAAACGGCAAAATTCACCTGAAGGTGAGACCCCTGCAAAGGCAGTGGTGGAGCAGGCTCGTATTTCTCGCACCCGCAGTAATACCACACGGGGTGTGGTGGTTTGGTGCTCAGGAGTGGAGCACAATCCCTGTCTGCCTTCGGCTTCCTTCAGATCCGTTTGTTATCGCTGCAGCAGCAGCAACGAGAGTGACAGATCGGGTACCAACTGCTCCTCGCTTCTGCTCGGAATGGATTTAGATCCCACTGTGGTAAAATTACCCTCGGCTTGCCAATTCTAGTGCATTTGTAGCTTTGGGAATGAAACAATTAGCTATTTTTACGAGTGAGCTCAGCTTACTCCATCTGTGCAGGAGTATGGGACACAGAGGAACTGTGTCTGCTGCTCTGGGTTGTGGTGGGAAGCCTCGTTGCTGGTGAACAATATTTTTGGACCTACTTTGGTAAATATTCTGCTGGCAACCGTTACTTGGAGTGCCAGGTTTTTTTCCAGTCTGTCTTGCTTCCTTGCAATCACTGGTGTTGCATGAGAGTACGGCCTCCTAACTGTTACAGGAGAGCGTGCAATCGATACCGTAGCACTTTTCAGGGGCTGAAACAGATGTTTAACAGCCCTTTTGCAGTCTGATCCTCGTACCTCATCAAATTAACCTAAAGTTTTCTGTTGTACACCGTAAGAGGCTTTTTTTTTCCTTAAGTCTCTTAAAGAGAGAGTTCTTCAGCTTCGTGGTGGTATATTTTAGGAAATTCTAAGATAAAAAGGCTGAAAAGAACAAGAATTATAATGCTACAATAAATGCTGGCCTTTTTAATTACAGCTTGGTGTACAAGTTGAAGTAGGTTGTTTAGGGCACAGAAATGTTTTAATGTACCATTTCTGTAACATCACAGTATCTCCTATCTGCCCTTTTGGGAAAGAGAAGACAAACAGTTATCTCATCACGGGCACACACAGCTCTTTGAACTGGTGTTGTTATCGTGCTTTTTGAACTAGTGACACCGTTGTGCTTTGGTTATTCTCTGCTTCTCGAGAATCTGCTTGAAACTGACTCAGCTGTTCAGCTGTATCCTCACACATCCCCCAGATGCCACATCACGGATTTTTTATGAAAACCAGAGGGAGGTAAAGCAGACCCCCAGAACATTTAAAACCAGTTGAATTTTTCTCATCTCTTCCCATCTCTTGATGTTTTGCACTACAAGAAATAAGAGACAGACTATAAAAGACATTTTCTGATTTGAGGAGTTGCAGTCCTTGCCTTAAGATGCTATTTAAACTTACTTGTAAGAACACTGTGACTTTGCACAATGTATGAGAAAATCCCTCTCACCCTACCCATCTCATGGTGCTCAGATGGACAAAGACAATTTCTTTTGAGCTCTCATTTTGGGAAGCTGATAGTCGGAGACACAAACAATGACTTTAATACAAAGCCAGACTTTTCAATTTAGGTCTAATCATACAGAGTTGTCAAAGCTCATGGTCTTTTTGGCTGTAAAACATTCTAAAATTTCTACGTTCTGTCAGTATTACTTTAGGAACTATGCTAGTCTGTGTCATTTAAGAACATTCTGCTCAATTCTTTCAGCAGACAGTTCTTCAGAGGGTTATTGGGATAAAAATGCAGAAGGTTGGTCAGAAGGCGGTTGTAAAATTTATTTAGATTCTTTATAAACCAATCAAAGTTTTAGGAACTAATTTTTGACTCATAGAAGCCTGTAACTGCGAGCATAGAATAATGAAGTAAAGGCATCTCAAGTGAATATGCACCTTAGACCTTTGTGTCCTTGGGCACCTGATGCACCCTGTTGTGACTCCAGGACACGGGCTCAGTACAGCTGCTCCGTGCGACTGCACAGGTCTGATTCTGGCTGACTGACTGGGAATTGTTATCTCAGAAAATCAGAAGAAGTCAGCATTGGTTCCTGCACGATTTTCTTTCAACTAGAATGGAGCTTCACTGGGCCTTGAAAGCTGGACGTCTGCTGGTGAATGTCTAGCTCGTCCTTGTCCCCACGCAGGATTGGTCTGTGATGTGTATGTTCAAATCTGCTGTTAGTCAAATTAATTTTAAATTCTGTAGGGACGTGGCTTGCTTTTAGAGTCCTTGCAGGATCCAGTAAATGCCACCAGCTTTCTTTGCTATCTTCATTTATCGAAACTATCCCTTGTTTTCATAGAAAGAAGACCAGAGACTGCTCTTAGATAGCTGGGTTCGGTAGCCCAGAGGTCAGCACCTTGTGCGCTCGGTGAGGTGCTGGGATATTGGAGGCATCTCCTGGTGGGGCTGGAGCAGCAAGCAGAGGCCAGGCATTAGACTTGTGTCCAGGGCAATTCAGAAGATGCTCAGAAGCAAGCTAAGCTGGCTGCTGCTCCCTCAACTCAATTTTACTCACTTTGATTTAATCCTCTTACCTACTGGTGTCCAGAAGGACAGCCTACTTCTCCTTCCAGGCGTTCTTCCTATATTTGAGCACTGCTCTCTCTCCGACCTTTGAGCTTGTGCTTCTTAGACCAGTTGTCCCTTCTCCTTCAGCCTTTCTCAGCAGGGCACATCCGCTGTACTCCAATAATTCCTACCGGCTGGCTCACATCTTTCTTGATGTATTTGTGGTGCCCAGATGGCACCGAGTACTCCAGCGTGCTGTGGATGGTGCTGACTGCTGCGGAAGGCTTTCTTCAGTTGTCCTGTAGGCTGTTCTCCCTTCGTGTGTCCTTGTGGAATGTCATTTCTGCAGCAGCTTGACTCCGGTGATCTTTGCTCGGGCTGTCCTCCTCTTGCAAAGACTTGCTACACAGGCACTTGTTTGGGCCCTGCTGTTTCTGGAGCTGATTGTTCCTGCCCGCATCTGAAATCTGGCACTTGTCCTGTTTGAATTTCATCCTGTCTTCATCTCATTTTTCCAGTTCAGTGTGAGTTTAAATTCCCATTTTATCTTCCACTGCCTCCAAGGTCGGTGGTGGTTATGGATTTGGTAGAGTTATCTTTATCACAACATTAGGGGTTTTTTAGTTGTTTTTTAATTGCTTTTTGTATCCAAATTCAGTCATTTCTGGGGTGCTTGCAACCTTCAAATGTTGTTTGTGAGAACTCTTTGGAAATCACCTAAATTATGCATACAGGAAAATGTAATCACATGAGATTTAGTATTTAGATATTAAGTATTCAGATTCCAACTATAGTAACGGTTTTCAGTTGGAACCCCTTCTTTGGATGCTCCTGTAAGTGATAGTAAGACCTTCAAATGGTGCTAATTGCAGCATTATTTTAGATATCCACTGTCTTTCTTATGTTCTTTTTTCTCTCCTAAAGGAAAGAGCGGTTGGTGTACGTGGGCATCAGTATTGAGAACATCATTCCACCGCAGGTAAGTCACTGCATCTAGGCTGTAGCATTCTTTATTCTTCCTCAATGGTGTGTTAAGAGAGCTAGTGGCATCTTGGAAAGAAAAATCAACATATATTCAGGACAGAAATAATCTGTGGCCTTCAGTTTAGACTGGACTTGAATTTGAAGCCAAGGGAGCTGTCTCTTGGTTATTAGAGCCTCGTGGTGCTACGCAGAGTCCTCTGTCAGTAAAGATCGCAGGATTACCTTCCCCCTGTCACACTTGGGTGTTGAGCAGAGTTCTCTGCCGTTCTGTCAGTTGCAAAGGTGGGATTCAGTGCAATTAACTCTGCTGTCTGCTCTACAGTCACCTCTGAGCTAATCGTTACAGCCTTTAGAGCTGATGGAGAGAAATCGGTGTTTCTGGCCTATGGGGGGTGAGGTTATGCAGCTCCTTTGCCTACAACAAGTTCATATCGAAGTTTGGTGAAAAACTATAGGCATTTAGTGTTCTATAAGCAGAGTTTGTGCATGGTTTCCCTTTGCAGAATAGGAGAAATATTTTTACTTATTTGGTGCTCGCCCTTTTTCACTTCTTGAATACATTTTAAAGTGAATTTCTTCATGTCATAACCAAATGCCTTTATCCAAAACTATATAATCTGTTCCTTGCTTTAAAGTTTAAAATGAAACTTCAGTTTGTTTTAAATACAAACTTTCCATTCTGGCTGTGGTAAAGCTAATTTTCTCCCCAGGTCTGTGGATTTCAGACACATGATAACAGATTTTACAAACCTGCAAAAGACTCTCTGGCTGAGAGCAAATATTAAAAAAAAAAAACATTTAAAAAATATCTACCCAGGGACAGATTTTGTTTGTTTGTTTAACTTAATAACTTCAAAACGATGTCTGAAATTTAAACTGCGTGGAATTTCATTGGAATTTCATCGAAACTGCACCGGGTAAAGGTGTTTGTGATGGCTTAGACCAAGGGGAGCCCCTGAGCAAACCACCCGTGCCGTTAGCTGTCTGGAGGCAGAGACCGGTGCGGGGGCACAGATGCAGAGTCCCTGTGCTTAGTAGGTAGCGACTTACGCAAGCAACGATGTATTCAGCTGCTGCTTACAATCCTGGGAGGATCACCTGAGTGTTGCAGTGTAAACACAGCGATAGAATAACCTGAATTAGGCTGTCCGTAAGGGCACTGTCAGCAAGCCTTCCCATGAAATCTGCGCTGTAACGAGTCGTTGCATTGGAAATCGAGATGTGTTGTGTTGGACACACAAACTTCCTATCTTACATAAAAATCTGCATGGTAGGAGGTCAGTCATAATAAGTCTGGAGCGAGGGAGGGAAGAGAAAACGTTTTGACACTCTGTCTTATGTGAACAGGAGCCAGAAATACCTGAAGGTCAGGAAGAAAAAAAGAAAGATTCCAAAAAGCCCAAATCAAAGCTACTTGAAAGGAGGTCTACCAGAACCCGGAAATGCATAAGCTACAGGTAGGCAGCTCGTTTAAATAGCTTGTAAAACAACAAAAAAGTCATTGTCATTTTCTTTCTCGAGCAACCCAAAGCTTCTCAAGCAGACATTTACATTTAAAAGAGCAACCAAATTGAAGTGTCTTTGTTCTTTCCTCTGAATACTGCTGATGCTTGATATATTTTTATAGCATAGTGAAGGGCAGATGCGTAAGAAATATAAAATGCACACGGTACTTTCTTTGCTCAGGAATATCGGAGGAGATTTTGGTGTTACTGCAGTTTCTGCAGCAAATTAAAGCAGGCCAATTATGCCCCTCCTTTCTCTTGAAAGAGAAACTTAGGTTTCTGTGTGAAGGCCTGAAATTCCTCTCCCTCTTTTTTTCCCCTTTACTGCTACTTTACACAAAAGGGGCATGAAGCTTAATATGCAATTAGAAGAGGATACCTCTGCAGAGTAATTGTGATGATAAAAATGCAATTAGTAAATTAAAAACCCAAGGCATTTAGACTCTGCATTCTGATAGTAAAAGTAGAACGAGCCACTAAGGTTTCCAAAATTCAGCACAATCTTCATGTTATCTTTTGTTCTCCGTGTACTATCAGAGTGTTTTATAAACGATTTTCTAAACAGTACCCTGAGATATGCCCAGTATCCTCCCCAGGCCAGCAGGGGATTAGAGAAGGCTGTGGTTGGTTGCCTGAGAGCTCGTGCTTTCGGTCCCAGCTGCATTAAGAATATATATATATAAAAAAATCTTGCCTTTCCCTCAGTACTTGTTCTGTGTAGACCTTTATCATAAAAAATCAGAACATTACAATTTCCAAAACCCTCCAGGAATAACCCTGATTAAACTCAGTCTGGTTGACGAGAGGCATAGCCTTTGTGTCTGGTGAGTTTTCCAGCCTGTTCAGAAAACTCAGCCTGACCTCACTTAGCTGGTGATTTTCAGCAACTTTTAAAATCAACAGCAGAAGCCCCACTAAGGAAAATGTCATTGCTGGTTTGCAAAATCAGGTATTTCTGTAAGGAACATTATGCCACGGGCACCATGACATAGATTTGCTGCTGTGTGTGTGTGACAGGTCAGGCAGCAGCTGACCAGGAGAAAAAAACGGTGCCTGCAGGATATCTGGCGTGACTTCAGCAGGGCACACATGGTACAAAGACAGGAATTTTTATCTGAAATAATGTTTAATACAACGCTGCTCTTGAAAATCAGTCTTCTGATACAACATGGCAGTCTTTCCTACGGACTCCGTCGTACACAAAACGTTGAGCTGGTGGAAATATTACACGTGTCAGTGTGTCACTTCAGACTGATGTGTCTGCAGTGAAGTCTGACCGCTGTCAGTGAGAATTGTGTATGCATTCCTTCAGAGTGGGGAAATAAATGCTAAATATCTCATTCCGCTCACAGACAAATCTGTACCGTGCAGCATTCTGCTTCTCCAAAGACAGGTTCATTCCTTTGTGCCGTGAGTCATCTGTGTCTTCCTCTCCTGAGCAGGTTAGCGAATATCTGCCGTACAAATAAAGCAGCAGCAGAAGGAAAAACGTTCCATTACACCTCACGGACAAGCAGTTATCAGCTCATGCTTGACTTCAGGTTACTTGTTAGCAGTGTTTTGAAAGCCTTAAGTGATTTCTCACATTTTAAAGAGGGTGTTTTTAGTGCTGCAGAGGGAAAATAGCGTTTGAGTAATGTGGAATAAATCTTATTGATGGAATAATTTCAGAGTTAGTTTCTTACTGTGTAAAGCTGCCTTAAACATGACATACGGTTGTTCTTAGATGTACAGGGAGACCAGAAATCAATCATGTTATTTTTAAAGAAGAGTTTTATGGTTACTATTGGAACACAGAGCAATTGCCAGATTTATTTTCATCTTGTTGTCATGGAGTTCTCAATGGAGGACTGAGATAAACATAGCTGTAATCTTCAGTGACTGGCAAGCTGAATTTTTTATGGAAGTATTGTCCAGTCACTAGTCATCTGTATTAAAAAAACAGACAAATGAGAAGAAAAAAAAATAAAACGTTTTTCTATATAATTAATAAAATCTCTACTTTTTGCATGTAATATCTCAAGGCATCGTTTTAGTAATGCAGGTAACAGTCTTTTGTTGCAAGATTTGGGCTCAAAACGGAAGAAACAGAGCAAAGAAGTCATCTTCCATGTAAAAGGGCTGGATCCTTTCTCCTCCATTTGCAGTTCCCTTTAAATGAGTTACGCAGTGTGCAGGGTTTTGTGGAGTTTTACAAAAGCATACTCCAGTATTTTGCTTTTGCTTTTCCTATTTTTTTTTAATCTAGCATCACATTATGTCTATTTGTATGTAATTATGAAGTCCTTATGGTATATTTTATCTGTTCGGCTTAGAATGTTGCAGATCCATAAAATGTGATTACTGTGAGCTTTAAAGAGGAGAAAAGAAGCTATGTGGAATAAGTTTTCAAGGAAAAATTAGGGTGAATAATTAAACTTCTCAGGTGCTTTTCAGAAAATCTGCTTTGCCAATTTTCAGTGGATTTGTCATCCAGATAAAAGGTGTGACAAATGACTGATTGAAAAATGCTGATACCATTTAAAATGATTTGGGAATTATATATTGCTGAATCCTGCCATGTAAAATGAAGGTGGTTTTCTATTCTTATAAATCAATAGTAATACAGCCTGGCAATGATAAATATTCTGCTAGCACGTCAAAATAATAACCACACCTTTTAAAAATTTGCTATTTTATCATATATCTGGCCCACTGTTTTCTGTTTTGTCGTATATCCAGCCCATTTCCTATGCAGTGTGATTCCTTAAGGCAATTTTAGATTTTGAGGTATGTTTTCATAATATCCAATAAAGTCATAAATGAAAGATGTTGCTTTTAGGTTTGATGAATTTGATGAGGCAATTGATGAGGCAATTGAAGATGATATCAAGGAAGCTGATGGAGGAGGTATGTTTCTGACTTTATTTGTTTTTCATTGCAGCGGGGTAAGAGGATTAAGACCAAATCTCTTTTGATATGACAGGCAACAAATACAATCCTCTCCCTTAAAACAACATAGTTTACAGTTTTTACTACTGTTCTTCTAGAGTCAAACTAAATAACTTCCCTTGGAAATGGCCATTCCAGGCTGCCAAAGAGTACCAACAAGTATTTGGTCTTGATAGTTAAATTCAGCTTGTACATGCTTTGATATATGAATACAGTGAATGAGCGTTACGAGAAAGTTTTTAAAATTCATTTGCTAAGTTTTGAGTTTCCGAATGGAGTGGCGGCTAGTGCAATTGGCAGCTGACACCTGTAAAAATTGGGTTCATGAAGTTGTCCGCAGTTGGATGCTCTGAAGACTGGGTCTACAAATACATTTGTTGTCTTGAAATTATTCATCCAGATCTGCAAGCATTTCTCAGTTAGAATGAATAGCGTGAAGTTACAATCATTATTGCTTGTTAAGACACCGCAGGGGACAGAAAGAGAGATCTTCTGGAGTATCTGAGATAGATGGATTTGTGCTCCTACATCACCTTAACTTGTGTGGAGAGAACTGCTGTGAAACTTAATTCCTCAGTTGCACAGCTTCTGGCATCTCCATAAAGACAGCAGTTCTCAGAAGGCCGGTGGCTGTATGCAGACAGTCTGAAAATCAGGTGTCTGTGGTGTGTTACACACATTAAATAAATGTAACTAAGCTTCTCAACAGTAAAATCAGCTTGTCTGAAACTCTACTCACTGGTCAAACAACTTAAACACCACATCTCCCCGGAAGGGTATTAAGCATTATGGAGATGTATTTTTTTGATACCTGCCCTACTCAAAAAGCACCCATATTGGGAATGATGTGGATCATATCAGAATGCTGACATTTACCTGCTTCTTCTACGTTGACTTCAGTATTTCCAAGTGCCCACAGCTGGGGCTGTGTGTGTCAGGAACAAGACTCCCGCCAGTGTCTTGCGTGACAAAAAATATTCTGTGTTACAGAAAATAAACAGATGTGGAAGAAAGATGTGTGTGAAGTTAAATAAAAATAAACTTGTTCTTATTTTCCCCTTTCTCTCACTGAATTCAGGCATCGGCAGAGGCAAAGACATGTCTAACATCACGGGTCACCGTGGGAAAGACATTTCCACAATCCTAGAGGAAGAAAGGAAAGAAAACAAGCGACCACAAAGGGCTGCTGCAGCACGGCGCAAGAAACGACGGCGACTAAACGACCTGGATAGTGACAGTAACCTGGATGAAGAGGAGAGTGAGGATGAATTTAAGATCAGCGATGGGTAGGTCTGCAGTTTAGCTTCCACTCCCTGGCTGCTATGGGTTTCTGTGACTCTGCAGTGCCCCTAAAATGGTCATTAGGGGTGTGTGTACTCCACTAGGCCAGGAGCAAAAAGTACTCCTGGCCTAGCAGAGCATAACTGTGCTGGAAAAACTGCACTCCAAATCCATTTGCTGCAATCATCCAACCTGCATTTTAAGGAAAACGTATCCTTAACAAAGACGTAGCTGAAATGAGGCAGGCTCTTTCCTTTTGAAAATGTCATGTTTTGTGGGATTTTTATTTGGCGTGATTGCCATTTAGAAATCAGAAGAGTGAAATTCTCCACCCTGACACGGGGGTTCTGAAATCAATTCTTGATTTTTGCTTTCTAAAAGGTAGAGTTTGAACACAGGCAAGAGGTTTATACTACAGAAAACAATGATGCGAAGGTGTAGGCCCTAAATGAATATCGCTTTAGCTGACCCAAGTTCTCTTTCCCTGGCATTTCTCATCTTTCAGACTGGGAAATTCCTAAAGTTAACTGATTATTAATAATTTTAGATTCCCTTTTATGCCTCAATAGAAAACCATAATGGAGGTTTAGTCTCTTTACCATCAACTTTTAAAGTTTTACGGTCATATGGTCATATGGTTTTACGGTCATAAAGTCATATGGTCAATTTACTAAGTTTATGGATAACCTACACAAGACAGATGCAAATGTCTCTTGAGCTTTTTCTTTACATGTGATGAGGAGTTTTCAGCGGCACCCTGAATAGTTCAGCAAAATGTGCTGGAAATTTCCAATCAATCAATGTAGTGTTCAGAAATCTCACTGAATTAACAGCACATCGGTCTGTTAAAGTGTGCTCATGCATTTTCAAATCAGTTCTCTGCTGAACGCCTTCTGAATGTTGTACTGGAATTCACATTCAGCTGGCGGCCACGTGGAGTCTCAGTTTGATGTTGTGTTCAAAGTCACCTGCTGTTCTGATCTGCTCTGTAATGTCACACCCCGTAAAGCTACCTCCCCGGTATACAACTGAAACTTAATGCCAGTGACAGCAGTTTGCTCTCTCTGGATCTTCAGTACACATTATTTCTATAAGATTTGTGCATGTTTATTAAAGACAACGCTTGCTTTGCATTTATGACTTGCTCATAAAATGGAGGCCGTGTTTTGATCCTTTGTTTCAGATATCTCTGTTGTCTGTGGTCTCTCTGAACAGATCTCAGGACGAGTTTGTTATATCTGAGGAAAATCTGGATGAAAGTGAAGACGACCCGCCATCAAACGAGGACAGCGATTCCGAGTTCTGCGCCCGCATATCCCGGCGACACCTCTCCAGGCCCATGAGGCAAAGCCGGCGGTTACGAAGGAAAACAGTCAAGAAAAAATACTCTGAAGATGATGAAGAGGAAGATTCTGAAGACAATTCAAGCAGAGAATCTGGTGAGTATAAGTAGTCCTCTAAAGGCATTAAATACTTTGTACTGGAGAGAGGAGGAGTGGAAGGCTCAGTTTCCTGTCATGACTTTGACATTAATGGGTTTGGTTGCTTTGGTCAAGTCGTATGTCATCTTTGCTCCCTGTCTGTAAAGCAGCTTGCTGCTTCTTCTGCTGTGAGTATTCTGAAGGAAACTACTCCAGAGTACTGGCTTCTTGGCATTTTAAATAAATACGTATTTAAATGGATGCTTCTGTCACGGTATGTCCTTTGCGTACAGCTTCAGCTATCCTGTACCTTCCTGTTTGGAACATGATTGCAGGGAGAACAGAGGTTGGAGACAAATATACACATTTCTTTACATCTGTTTGAAGACCTTCTGTATAAATTGAAAAAGCTTCTTCTGAAAGAAACATTTTCCCTCACTTTGTATGGACAAATAATTCCTTCAGCTGCAGTGAGCCGTTGTATGGCATGCTGTGTTCTCCGGCAGGCATGAAAGCGGACCGTAACACCTTGAATCTGTCTCTTCTGCATTTATCCTTTCTGATCTGTAGTAACTAAAGACTTTGTCACACCTAATAATTCATTCTGCTTGTCCTTCAGGCAGTTCAGTTTCTGTTTGCACAGTGTAAGGCGTGTGAATAATATCTATACAACATGCACACCTTTTGGTGATTTGCGTCGTTCTCTGAAGACCGCCCTCCGTGTTTCTGCTTCATTGGAGATCCAGTACTAGAAAGTGCCAGATACATAATCACCTTTGCTTATTTTATTGTGAATTTAAGCTAGTAAGTACGCTGGGGTGTTAACTTGTCGTACAGAGTGTCACCTTTGCAGTGGTTTATCTGTCTCTCAGATATAGACAAGGGTGTTGGAGTAGGCGGCTTTGAGGTACTGGTATCCAGAAGGAGGGTTAATGCATGGGCAGGTTAAGGCAGCTGCATCCACCTGCTGTCTCCCTGTCCCAAATGCATCAGGGCCCTAAACATAAGCTGTTATTAATGAAGATATTTGCAGAAGCTAGAGGATCTAAAGAGATTGATCACCTACTTGGTAATGCCTGCGAGCAGATCTGTTTGTTTGCTTGCGGACACGTATCTGTGAGAAAATCAGCACCCTGCACTGTACCATCACAGAATCACAGAATTGTAGGGGTTGGAAGGGACCTCAAGAGAACATCGGGTCCAACCCCCCTGCCAAGGCAGGTCCCCTAGAGCAGGTTTCCCTGGGAGGCATCCAGACAGGCCTTGAATATCTCCAGAGAAGGAGACTCCACAACCTCCCTAAGCATCTTGTTAAAAAAAAGAGCAGAAAAAGGAGACACTAAATACAAATAAAGTTCTCTTAACTTTTCTGGCAAAATGCCGTTGGTGGAGCTTTGCCTCACTGTTTCCAATATCGCTCCTAACTGTGTTTTTCTTTACCCCTGTTATTGTCCCTCAGGATCCTGCCTTAACCCTATTTTGATCTAAAGAAGTAATATGCCCCGTGAGTGGCTTTGTTTTCAGTCTCCAGAGATGGAGATTTTTTTCTGAAGGTGGTTGTTTTTGCCGATTTGCTCTGATCCTTTCTCTAACATTGTAGGAGGTAAAGAGAATTGCTACTTTGACCTGTGGCTGATGCCAGTCAGCAACTTAAGAACATTTTGTGACCCACATAGAAATGTGCCGTGACCTCAGAATAATTGTTCTGGCACAGCTCAGTGAAAAAGCAGCAAAAGTCGCTGTAAAAACTATTGTCAAGTACTGAAAATCTAAATCAATGTAATTCTTAGAGACAGTAGGTGCAGTAGTCTGGGGCAGGAACAACTGGGAATGGCTTTAAGATTCTTCTCTACAGCTTCTGTTGTAAGCAAACTTTTAAGCCTGATTTTTGTTGTTGACGATTTAATATTTCAAAGTCAAATTTTACCTGGATTCTCACCGTGTCATTGTTGTTTTATTTTTTCATCTACCTATCTTGAAAATTGTTTGCGTAGAGCACACTGAATTTAAATGTAAAAGCCAGGAAGGACTTCCCAGTGGAAGCAGTGATGCGTGTGTCGTCACTCAGATTCACGCCGGTTGCTGCAGCTGTCAGGAATTGTAGAGGAGGCAGCTTTGGCACCAGTAGGGGGAACAAAAGCACAGGAAGCAGACCTGTTCTGGAGGAGTTTGATGGAGAAAGGTTTGCGAGGAGATTTTAAAAGTAAGCAATTCTGCACTGGCAGTGAGGGGGGGAACTGGTGAGTGAGCCTGGAACAGGTCAGGGTAATGAGGCGTGTTGGCTGAGACTCTCCCGTGCTGGAAGAGTGCGTGATTTTATTGCTGTTGTCTAAAGCTTATCTAAATAGCAGAGTTTTGCTTTAATGGAGTAACGGGCCTGGCTGTTTCCTCCTGCACAGAGAGCGGCGATTACACAGATTACAGCGACGACGATTACCTGGAAACCAGGAGGAGAAGATCCAGACGGAATCAGAAGAGACAAGTTAACTACAAGGAAGATTCAGAAAGCGATGGCTCCCAGAAAAGTGTCCGATATGGAAAGGAGTTGAGAAGAGTTCATAAACGCAGGCTCTCCACTTCGGACAGCGAAGGTAAAATGAGCAGTCTGTGATTGCAGGAGCTGGTGTATGGCAGCGGTAGCCTAAGGAGAAAACTCGGTGTAATTCAGCTAGTTCCCTTGATGTTTCTCAGAAACTGTTTCCTTCTGAAACAGCCCACTATGACACGCTGTTACAGTTACTTCTCAAAGCCATTGCTGCCCCACTCCTACCTTCCAGGTGGGATTTTCTGTGTCTGGCAAGGACTGCTGGGATTCCGACACTATCTTTAATGTAACTATCTGGCCACTTTTCTGTTAAGAGGTCACAAAACGTCTTCCTCTGGGTATGTAAAGATTCTCTTTTGTAAGAGAAAGGCTGGTACTGCTTGTATCTGGGCCACCCTACATTTCTCCCTGGCAGCTCAGCCTTCTTCAGTCCCTACTCAATGTCCTGTTTGAAGGAGCTGTGCCAAGCGCTGGTATATCACCGGGTGCTGCTACAGAGGAAGCCTGCTCCCACTAATGTCCATCACCTCGTGGGCACCCGGTGTGCATTTAGCTGCCCTGTTATCTCTTACCAAAACAACCACTGGTTTTGGGGCCTTTGCATTCTGGACACCTCGCTCGTGAGACACCTCCTGTCTGGTGCTCAGAGACGCCGAGCCCTGCGGGTTGCGGTGGATGCCAGGGCTCCTCAGAAAATCCACCACACTCGGCAGGCTGAGTGCCTCTGACTTGTAGGTAAGTTTGGGAAGTGCCAGCCTGAGTTTACAGCGTGGTACAGGATCCTCTTCCCTGACGGAAAATAAGGACGTAATGCCTCGAAAACTCCATCCTCGATATGCAGCCTGCCCTCAGAAATAGGATGTGCAGGTTGGCTGCTAAAAATCTGTCAGCTCTGTGGTGGCTGAGCGTTTTGCTGCCTGCATCGTGACTTCAAACCGTGCCTGACTGATGGTGTCTGTCCTACGCGAAAGCCCCTTTCCTCGGCTACTTTTGGTACTGGCTTTCAGCATATTAAACCCAACACCACTTAGTACCACTCAGGTGGTTTCCCACGGTTCTAAGTTTGCAAAGGCCTCCCGTTGAAGGGCAGCAGCCTTCTGGGGGCATTTCAGCGGTGTTCATAGACTTGGAAAGAAGTTGTGTATGGGGATAGTATAGCAGTATGCATGTATATATATATTTTTATGTATTTTGAAGGTAGTACAGCCATTATTTGGGCCCTCAGTTTCTGGAAAGGTGTAAAAAGGTGTCCTGAGATAGGGATGCAGTTGTGTGTCATTCCTGACGTGCAGTTTCCACCTGGGGGTGTTGACACCGGCCTCCAGAGCCTCTGGTACTTCTCAGACCTGAAACAGAACAGCAACAGCTTGTTGGGCTTTGCTATTTGGGCAGTTTCTCTGAAGTTTAAAAGCAAGCAAGCATTTTGCTGGGGTTGGGGACTGAGGAAGGAGACTGAATGTGCATGGTGAGAGAGGGATGGCTTTTCGTTGAGGGTGAAAGATGAGAGAATAAGAACACGTGGCTGTTGTGCATGCCCCCCTTTGCTAACGGCTTTAAGTCTGCTGCTCGTTGCAGAGAGCTACACATCCAAGAACTCGGAAGATGACGATTCCACAAAGGAGTCAAAGCGCTTGATTCGAAAACGTCGGCGAAGCACAGACGACTACTCCGAGGAGGAAGGAGAGGATGAGGAAGACGAAGAGAGGCCTGTCCGCAAACGGCTAAACCGGATCGAAACGGACGACGAAGACAACTGCGAGAATGCGAACGACGACGCAGAGAACCCCGCTCCTGCAAACAAGCTGCCGGCACCCCAGGCTCCTCAAGACAACGCCAAGAAGCACTGCTACCGGATAGAAAGCGACGAAGAAGATGACTTTGATAACGTAGGGAAAGTAGAGAGCCCTTTGGACTACAGCCTGGTGGACTTGCCTTCCACCAACGGACAGAGCCCAGGGAAAACCATTGAGAACTTGATTGGCAAACCCAGTGAGAAGACCCAGGCCCCCAAGGACAGCACAGCCAGCGCCAGCCTGGCGCCCAACGGGACGGGGAGCGGGCAGGAAGCGGTAGGGCCAGAGGAAGACGAAGATGAACTTTTGAGAGTGACTGACCTTGTTGATTACGTCTGTAACAGTGAACAGTTATAAGACTTCCATTTTTGTGCTAATTTATTCCACGGTAGCTCATACCAGCGGGCCAGTTATTAAAGCTGTTTTATTTTTCCTAGAAAATTCTCCACTACAGTATCACTTTTTAGAAGCAAGAATTTCACCAGTCCTGCAGTCTTTCTGTGAAGTGACCAGTTTTGAACTTTGAAGAAGAATTGCTGTAAATTCCCTCTTCCCCCCCTTCTCCTTCCAAGTCCATGGTCCTGGGTAATTTCACTCACAAAAACCTTATAACAACAAGAGATTTGTATATTTTTGACTTTATATTTCCTGAGTGCGTACAAATTTGTGGAAATGGGTGGCCTAAGAAAGCATTCCAAATCGGTCAGGGCCCAAACCGGAACTGGGGTGGGTTTGGCTCACGGGGTGGGGGGATGCAGAAGCACTTGTGCTTTAGCTTTTTCATATGAGATATATATTATATTTAAATGTTCACAACTTAGATTACAACTTAACAGACAGTCTCAAAATTAATGTCTGTACTGTCGCATTTTGTGAGTTGTAGGTTAACATACCATAGCTCATTTTAGTAATCACCTTCATGGAAGCAGTTTGATTTTAATACTGGAGGCAAACAGAATTACTAGAGGCCAAGAAGGTACCATAAACAAGAACTCTGCTATCCATTATGACTTGCAGACTTTCCTAATAAACATCCTTTAAAGTGTTTGTACAGTAAAGTGTACTGTAATGAAGTTTTTGACAGTCGAAACACGCTAGCGATGACTTTATGAGGCGATCTCACGCATAGCCCGTCAGACGATCTTCGATGCACGGTGTCTAGAGGGAGGACGCGTTGATACGAAGTTAGTCTGTAAGTTGGAAGGCATCTTGACGTGCTGCAAATGTTGACAGAGAAAAGAACCCTGCAGTAGCTGCCTGGCCACTTGAGTTTCACCTTCTGTCGGAGTATTCTGAACGAAATGTGTTTGTACAAACTGCGTTGACCACAGAATTACAGCGCATCAAAGGATTGAGGGATTTTCAAATAAACCGTGACTGGTCCATTCATGTCCTTAATATCTACTTCAAATTGAAGTAAACAAATGGAACAGTTTTCCTTTTGGAGGTTTTCTGTTTGGGGTTTGTGTGTGTTTTTGTTTTGATTTTACTTATCTGCCTGGATGTATTAGCAGGTTTTGAATGTAGTGTTGGCCTTTGGCCGTTAGAATTTTCTTAAAATACATTTTAATAATTGCCATGTGACCAACCGATTTCAAGAAGGCAGTGTTCCTGAGAGAAAACGCTTGACTCCAAGACATCTCATCACCTTTTGAGTGGGCGTGAAGTGATATGTGCTTTTATTCACCAAAAAAAAAAAAAAAAAGAAAAAAAATGGAAACTACAAAAGAAAAAAAAAAAAAACCACCATGGGGCACATAAGAAAGAGCAGAGCTGAAATTTGTTTTGGGTAGCATTGAGTTTTCTCTTCGTTCTGATTTAAGATGCAGGCTGTAGCATTTGTACATGTTGTAGCACACAGACAGCTCAGACAGATCTGCCAAGCGTTGAAATCCAAAAGGGTCACATCTATTAATCCTTTCGCTCTGAGATTTGGATTTTTGACTGGTGTTTATGTCCGTTGCCGGCAATGGATGCACCAAAACTGCTGCTGCCACTGAGGAGTGAGTTCTCCTTTCCTGCCCCACCTGATTCCCTTCCACTGTATTGTATTTACTAGTCAGTCATTGAGCACTTCTGTTTTCTTGTGTTGAAACCGGCATTAGGCCTTTACTAAATACCTCTCTAGAAAACCTAGGTCCCGAACAGCTGCCTTCTGGTCCTGGGAGTCTTCTTTCTCTTACCCACCTCCCTCTCCACGAGTTCGGTCAGAGAAATCGCTCTCTAAATGAATTCAATGCCATTAAGATGAAATACTTTCCCACCTTATCAACTCTTAACAGTTTTTACAAGCAGACATTAAGACGGGGTGGTGAAAAGCCACAGGAGGTCAGAACGTTCTTAAAAGCGTTTGTAGCATTTGGGCTCCCAGAGCGTTCGTCTTTGCCTAGGCGATGCCTAAATGTAGCGCTTCTGCGTTTCTAACATACCCATGTTTTAAAACAAGCAAGAACAGATGGCTTCCACTTTTTAGTGTTAATAATTGCTAAGCGGTTTTAATATTTGCAGTGCAAACTGTCTGATTCCCGTGCAGCAACCAGCGATTTCTCATTTCTTTTGGCAGTGCCGTAATCTGTTCTGCTGCCAGACGGAGCCTTTTAGTGTCCGATCGGTGCTGTAGCGAACATTCTTGCTTGTAGAGGCAGCCCAGATGTTAAATAATTAGTGAGCAAGTAATTGTGCCTGTGGGAAAACACCGAGGAGTTAAACCACCGAATTTACCAACCGGGAAAAAATGGAGCGCTGCGTTAGGGAGCGGTGTAAAAGCAGGAGAGCCCAGGAAGCAGAAGTGGAGCATTGAAGCTTACATTGGGAGCGCCGAGTTTTATAAATGGGGGAAGACAACTTGTCACGAGGTTTTACTGTCTGTAGGTCGCTAAGAAAACCAACTCTTCGGTCTTCTCAGAAGCCACCTTTGATTCCTGAGAGAGCTTCGTCCCCCAGGATCCAGAGTTCTCCCTTCGGCTAGGTTGTGCCAGTAAAATCTGCCAAAAAGTCCTAGAAAGGCTAACGTTTTAAAACTTACCTTTTCTCTCCTTTCTGAGGCTTCCTGCTTGGTGGGAAATGTGCGGTCTGTTTGGGAAGCTGTTTTCAGGCCTGAGGCCAGCTGGCTGCCACGCGGGGTTCGTGCCGTTGCGTTACGTGTGTGGGGTCGTCCTCCGGGTGTTTCGGTGTCTCTTCTGTCCTCGTCCTGCGATCAGAAGTTAAATATCTGAAGTTTGAGCTTCAAGTAGCACCGGAGAGGAGAAGGAACTGTAAATGCGTGGGGAGCGGGCGGCGTCGTGTGCCACAAAGCGCGATGGCGAGTTGTCATCCCGTACACAGCTCATGGGGTGTGAGACAGAAAGCGCGTGGTGCAGCCCTGCAATAAGGAATGCGGGGCGGTAACTGCGCCAGAAGGGTGGCAGAATTAAGGGCTCAAAACTTCACCGCTGTTGCTGTCTTTAGTTATCGAATCTCCTAAACCCGAGCACCTTCTTAATTTAAAAATGGAAAGCAACATCACCAAGCTACCAAAAGCCCTTTGGTGATGCAATCCTGTAGGAAGATCGGCGCTGAACAACCAGCTCTGAGCTCCTCCGTAGTTTGCCTTCGTCGATATTAATTCTGTTGTAAAATGACAGCATCTCCCTCATGTTTTTAATGAAAGGATCGCTCTGTTCTACCAGCACCTGAGAGAAACAGATGTTTTTTTTTCTAAATTGGTCACCTTCAAGATTTCTTTGGATTAAAATGTTTCAGTTACTCTTCGTACAGCGGGACCTAAAGGCTTGGGGGGGCCTGTCTGTTCACTCCTGATTTCTAATCGCTGTCTGAACGCTTTGTGAGAGGTCTTCCTCAAAGAACCTCAAGGCAAAAATGTATGTTCCCAAAAGAAAACTGTATGGTGGTGGTGCACTTGTTCCGATTTATCTGAATATCCATCATTTGAACGCTATTGCTATCCGGATGCTGCAATCATTTAATGATTTTAATAGTTCTCAGTCAGGGTGTCCCTTACTTACCTCTCTTTTCAGGCACTTACAGCTTGGTGTTCGATGCTCTTCAGTAGGAAGGCCTGGTCTCAGCTTCCAAGTAATTGTTTCAAGTTACGTATTTTCACAAACTTCTTTTCTGAAAAGTAAACGAGGACTTTTCTTTTTCTTTTCTTTTTTTTTTTTTTTGTGGCATTTTTAATCCACTTTGTACACAGTCATTTAAATGATTGACGGCAGTAACGCTAGCCCCCAGACTCGATCCGAGCAAGAGTTTTGTGTCATCTAGGTCAAAACAGCGCGAGGTGGGCCCTGAGGGTTGGTGTGGTCGATGTGCAGTGACTACTGCTCAGAGGCTCGTGTTGTGGATGTAATGTGCAGTGCGCACCCGTGGTACCTATTTGCATTTGAAGTGTGCTTCCAATTCACTGGGTATGTAAAATCCTCTAACGCAGAAATACAGAGAGAAAATAGCAAATACCTGAGTACAGTAACTTTCTGGAAAACAAAACGTGTTGAGTATGGTGAGGGAAACTCCAGCAATTCGTGTGAGAAGAGCACAGTTCTGCAATTCTGAGAGCATTTAAAACCTCTGTAGGAGCATTTAGGACTGTGGTCTGAAATCAGGATGTGCAGGATCAAGCCCACGTCTCCCGGTTGTCTTATTTTTCTTCCTCCCCTTCTGTAACAGGTGGGGCAGGGACTAGATCACTTCGTATGCTGTAAGACAGGAAATAAAAAACACATCAGAAACAATACTTATTTTTTTTTTTTCCAGCATATACCGATGTAAGAAAAAATTCTAAATGACTAATTTTTGATGCTTTTTAGAGTTGGGTACCCAATCTGAGCCCTCATGGAAAGCTCTGGCTTCAGAAATGTTTCTGAGTTGAAAACGATCTCTGAAGCTGGACACCCGGCAACTGGGGTGTTGAAGGTTACTTGTCATTTCTGAAACCGTGCATCACTTATCGAGCTCTTATTTTAGAGTAGGTGTAACTAAATGAGATAGTTCCAAACGGCAAAAACGTGTGCTTGGGAATTGATTGTCCCAGCGCTTCAGAGTAATTTAACTTATTTTGTATATTGCAAGAGATGTATATTGCTTAGTATGACACAGAGAAAAAAGATTGTGTACAGCTTCTGGAGGAGAGACTAGAACACTCTAAAGTAGATGAGAAGTTTTTATAATTGAGTTATGCGGTGTAAAGGCTCCAGATGTAACTGCGATTAAAAGTAAGTCCTACCACTTGGGTTTTTGACTATCATTTTGTAAATGCTGGCGCCCTGCCCCTGAGCTTATGAGCAGGAGAGGGGACAGTATAGCAGTTAGAGAGGACACATGCTTAACGAAGGCAGGTGTGTCTGCAAATGTATCTCCTATTGCTACGTATAACCCCAAAGGTTACTAACGAAAACCGAAGGGCGGAGCTGCTCCAGCCCTTCGGTTGGTTTACTCGTGCACTTTGCAGCACTTTGTGTATAGTCAGTCTCACTGGTTCCCCAGGTGCAGACCGAGTCGGTTTCTCCCGCTGCCGGAGTGCTCTTCCCGCGGCAGCAGGAGGTGGGGAATGGGTGGAGGGAAGCGGAGCAGAAAAATGTGGATGCAAACCCCCGCAATTTGCAAGACGGGTCTTGGACAGGCCCCAGATCTGCTTCTGACTTGTCCTTTAAAGACTATTTCAAATGGAAGGTCTCCGTTTGAGAGACTTATCCCAACGTCCTCCTCTTCTCACCCTGACCTTCAAAGCAACAGAAAAAAAATCCACTCATGGCCTCTTCCCTCGAGGGAACCGTTCCGCCAGCGCAGCGTGGATGCGGAGGAAATTAGGATCGGTCCGCAGAGAACCGTGGCGGCGGCTGCCTTTGGGGACGCTGGTCGGAGGCTGCGCAGTTTGCTTTGTTGTTTGCTCCTCTTCTCGTGTCCCGCACAGCTGAACTGATCAGCGATGCGTAGGTTAGTCCATCAGAACCTGACTTCAGTGACTCCAAGGGGATAAAGTCCTACTAAAACACAATAGGCCTAGTTACCAGTGCACCATTTGTTAGTTAGAGCAATTAAAAGTCCGTAATAGATACTAATCTGCTGCTCGAGTTAGTGGTAGAAAAGGAGATCAAATCATAACGCCTCGTTTAGTTTTCCATTTCATACTCTTTACGTGGACTCTAAAATCTTGTACAGTGTCTTATGCTATGCTCCTTAAAATGGTATTCCCCCCCTCGTTGCATTGGGTCTGAATGCCAAGCGGGTTGCTGGTTTCCCCCTGTGTTGCACAGCCCTCCCTAAAAGACCCGCAGCAGCCCCGAGGTGGTGTCTGAAAGGCACAACGCCGCCGTTCTCAGCGTGCACGGTGGGTCCCGAGTAGCGCAGAGGTTTCGACAGCTGCTGGACAAACGCTGGGTGTGTTCGCTGCCCCTGACGGCACGGACCGGGTTACCTGCTTGTAGGATGATCCTCCAACCTCCGGTGAGAATTAGATGCAAACTGCCAGATAGGTCTCTTAAAATTTAAGGTTATTAAGGAATTTAAGAGATAATTACACGAAATACAGTTTTGTCTTACTCCTGCGTGCTGTCGCGAAGAAACCCTGGGTTCCTTAAAAACGGTCTCGTTCACAGTCGGCCTCGTTTTTGTTTCCTTTCTCTAGAGTTGACACGGTAACGTCCCACAGGCTGAGCTCTTCGTAGAGTTTAACCCGTGCGTTTCGCGAGTCCCGAACCTCGCTGTTAAATCCCTTCGGTCGTGGCTTGGGAAAAAAGGGCTGAGGGGACACACGCTGCGTGTGTGGGAGGGGGGGAGATGAGCTGAAAACAAACAAACAAACAAACTGGAAGCGTTCTTCTCGTTGCACGTAAATTGGGTGGTGCTTTCACTGTCTTCCCCCCCCCTCCCACCGCTAACACCGCACGCACGCGAAACGCAGAATTAAAACTTCTCGAAACCGAAGTCACGGTGGCCTCAGTGCTCAAAGGGTTAACTGCAGTTTAATAACAGCTAATGTTTTTAGATTTGCAGTACACAACTGTTTAAATACTGTATTCCTTGTAAATGAAGTAAAAAAAAAAAAAATGTTAAGGCTGGTGCCAATATTTTTGTTAATGAATTGTTCCGCGTTGTCTCACTACAGTCTTCTGGTCAGAACTCTTTGTGTATAAGCTGGGCCTGAAGCCATTTTATAGCTTGTAGGCCTAATTGTGTAACTTTTCTTTCATAATGTTTTTGTTATAATATCTACTGTCATTTCTTTCATATAAATATGACATGTAAATTGTCATAATAAAAACAAAAATTGAAATAACTCGACGTACAACGTATAATGTGTGTTGAAGCTGCTGCCTGTCCTTGCCACGGGAACGGAGAATTCGTGTTTTATCCCAATTTCGTTAAAATTGAGTTTTCCTTTCTCTGACCCTGACGACGGGGAAGGTCGGATGGACTTGTTTGTGCAGTGGTGATGATTTCCCGTGCGTCTGCTCTCTGCTCCGTGGTTTTTACATCCAGCTTCAATGATGTTGCAGGCGGCTGACAACGGACAGCAGCCCGGACGGAGTTTGGTGTTTGCGGTGGAGCGACATAAACGCTGCAGTGGGGAATTCTTACGAGCTGGGCTCGTTTGTTGAGGCCGAGACGTGTAAAACCACTAAATGCCTGCAGAGAAGCACTAAAAACGTCGATGTTCTGACACGTGGCTATGGCAGCGAACACTGATAACATGAAAAAATCAGGGAGATAGGTGTGAATTGGGAAAAGGATGACTTCTCTCCGTGTTAATCACTGAAGCCCGTAAATATATATATTTTTTCCAGCGTCTGGTTACAGTTGAGCTACCGTATATCCCTGTAGCGATGAGAAATTGCTGTGAACCGAATCCTCTTGCTGGAAATGAAATGCCAAAATTTTACATTTGCATTTTTAGCAGCCTCTGAGTGTGATTCTGATCATCTTGCAGTAAAAGCTAACGTCTGAACCGGCCACCCCGCAGCAGGCAGTGCCGTGTAGGGAGTCCGGGGAGAGAAGCGGGCTCCATCAGGGGGCAAGTGCTGCATGGTGTCCTAAGATGTCCTTCACCGCCCTGGGCCGGTACCTGCCTCTCTCCGCTGGCTCTAAACACAGCCCGGGCTGCCTGAACCACTCCTGGACAAGCAGTGCTCAGACAGCAGCGTGGAGGTGGATCCCAAGGTGCTTTTCTTAAGCTCTTACAGCTGAGGAAAAGGGTTGCCATACCAGTTAATTTGTGAACTTAAGGAACATCTGCCTACTCACCCCAAACTTCTCTTAGATTCAAGACTTGGCACTGGGGTATAGAGTATCTGGATCTTGTAAATGAGGAGAATGTGGCTTTCTGCTCCTCCTGAAGCCCTTAGACTCAAAAGCAGCTTCCCAATCGGCTTAAACCATGCTTCGTCCTGTCTTCCTCTGGAGGAGTGGTCTGCAACATGAGAGCAACTCACATTGGTGTGCTGGAGGAGAAATGAACTCTGTATTGCTCCATTGCAGTGCCTTAATTCAACCTGAACTATTCAGAAAAATGAACCTAAAGCCATCTGAAGGAGTTGTCACATGATTTCCAGCTGGCTGGAGAAGAGCTGAGGACTCTCCGTGGCTGATACAGGCAGGAATCAGCAGATGCACGAGCAGAAATGTTCATTTATAACTGCCAAGTGTGGTGAATGGGCGTTTTCACACACTCCATCTCACCCTAACACCTGCTGCAGTCTGGTCTGTGTTTGTGGACAAGTTGTAGGATTTCACTTCCAGATGAGCACTTTGGTAATGTCTTGGCACAACGAACTTGAAGAAGGTTGAGAAACTTCTGTTTTCCTCATCTCCTACTGCCGCTGGCATTTTATTCAATCTATTCTAGCGATGTTTAAATTTCACCTCATTGTGGACATTTCTTTGATTTCTGTCAAGGTGATTATTTGTATGAATTACAGCTATCTGCATAATTAGAGTCCAAAATGGGTAGGAGTGGCTGAGGAGTTTTCCAAAGCACTCAAAAGACTCAGCGTAGAAGAGCTGCGTATGTTCTCATTCCCACTGGCTTCTTCACACATTTTCTTTTTCCAGAATATGCCGCTTCGCCTCTTTGCTGTCCAAGATTAGGACTAGAAAAGTCCAGAGAAGGAAAAATGTTCAGTGTTTTGAAGGAAAAGTTTTTCAGTGTTCAAGAGGATTTGGATAACTTTCAGTTCACCCTGAAGTGGTCAGGCAGTTGGACTTGATCTTTGAAGGTCCCTTCCAACTGAACTATCCTATCCTATCCTATCCTATCCTATCCTATCCTATCCTATCCTATCCTATCCTATCCTATCCTATCCTATCCTCAAGTTGAAGACCTAATTGTGTTAATGATTTCTTTGTGAGATGCTGGGTTTGCACACGTGAGTAATTAACTCCTTAAAGTGATGAAAGTGAAGGCTACAAACCATGGTAGCAGGCTGACACTTGCAGGGGTTCTTCCTCAACACGTTGCCCTGCTGCAGCTGATGGATTTGCCAACCTGAAGAGCTTCGTGTGCTGAGGGAGAAGAGACTTTCAAAGCGGTTCTGCCTCAGTGACAGTTTTCAAGAGATGGAGATGACTCCACTGCTGCAGATTGAAGGCTGTGATCATAGAATCATAGAACCGTTAAGGTTGGAGAAGACCTTCAGGATCATCTGGTCCAACCATCCCCCTACCACCAATGTCACCCACCAAACCATGTCCCCAAGCACCACGTCCAACCCCTCCTTGAACACCCCCAGGGACGGTGACTCCACCACCTCCCTGGGCAACCCGTCCCAATGCCTGACTGCTCCTGCTGAGAAGAAATGTCTCCTCATTTCCAACCTGACCCTCCCCTGGCACAACTTGAGGCCATTCCCTCTGGTCCTATCACTGGTTACCTGTGAGAAGAGGCCGACCCCCAGCTCCCCACCCCTTCCTTTCAGGCAGTTGCAGAGACCAATAAGGTCTGCCCTGAGCCTCCTCTTCTCCAGACCAACCCCCCCAGTTCCCTCAGCCACTCCTCACAGGACTTGTGTCCCAGGCCCTTCCCCAGCTTTGTAGCCCTTCTCTGGACATGCTCCAGGGCCTCGATGTCCTTCTGGTAGTGAGGGGCCCAAAGCTGAACCCAGCACTCGACATGCATCCTCACCAGAGCAGAGCACGGGGACGATCACCTCCCTGGCCCTGCTGGCTGCACTACTGACACAAGCCATGATGCCATTGGCCTTCTTGTCCATCTGGGCACATGGCTGGCTCATGTTCAGGCGAGCATCCATCAGCACCTCCAGATCCTTTTCCTCTAAACAGCTTTCCAGCCACTGCATATTTACTCACTCTGCCCTGCTGTGAGCCCTGCTTTTCACAGCAGTAGCACAAGCCATAAAGGCAGCTTTCTGCAGAAGCAGCGTGAATCCAGGGGAAGAAGCAGGGGGCACAGCCCTGAACACCCCAGGCACCCCAGGAAACACACTGCCACTGACTGTGGCCCTGTGGTGGCTCCTGAGCACAGCCCTGCACCCACACCACCACCCAGCTGAGGGAAGGTTGGCGCGACACCATTCCTGCAGCTCAGGTACTTGGCCCCTTTCACTTTTTTCTTCATGTGCCTCGCTCAGGCACTGCAGTGCAGCCACCCTCTGAAATTCCCCTTAAATCATGCAGGGATGGCTGCTGAGAAGCAGCTCTGTACCATGGTGACCGACATGGTGCCATGGTGATGGACACGGTGCCATGGTGAGTGAGATGGTGCTGTGATGACTGACACAGTGACACGGTGACATGGTGACTGACATGGTGACACTGTGACACGGTGCCATGGTGGCTGACACGGTGACACGCTGACATGGTGCCATGATGGCTGACATGGTGACATAGTGCCATGGTGATTGACCCAGTGACATGGTGACATGGTGACACTGTGACATAGTGCCATGGTGGCTGACACAGTGACATGGTGAACTGGTGATGGACATGGTGACATGGTGACTGAGATGGTGACGTGGCAGACATGGTGACACGGTGACATGGAATCATAGAATCGTTAGGGTTGGAAAAGCCCTCCCAAGATCACCTGGTCCAACCATCCCCCTACCACCAATGTCACCCACCAAACCATGTCCCCAAGCACCACGTCCAACCTTGCCTTGAACACCCCCAGGGACGGTGCCATGGTGATTGACACGGTGATACGGTGACTGACATGGCACTACGGTGACTGCCACGGTGACACGCTGCCATAGTGACTGACGTGGTGCCATGGTGACCGACATGGTGCCACGGTGCCACGGTGCCACGGTGCCTGGCACGGCGCCACGCCGCTTCGTCCCCACACGGGCGCTGAGGGGAAGCCCCGCTCCCCTCAGCGAAGGCGGGAACGACTCCAAGATGGCGGCGGCGCCGCTCCCTCCCGCACCACCGGGTGGCGCCCAGAGCGGCCCGGCAGCGCCCGGCAGCGCCGCGCCTTCCGCTTCCGCAGGCGGCTGAGGGAGGAGGAGGAGGAGGCGGTGGCGGCGCCATGGCGCTCCTCAAGCGGCTCCCGCCGCCTGCTCAGGGCGTCCGGCACCGGCAGCCTGACACCGAGGCGCTGCTGGCGGGGCGCTCCCTGGGAGCCGGCACCCTATACATCGCCGAGAGGTGCGCGGGGACCCGGGGGGGTACTGGTGTGTTTGTACGGGGCAGGCGTTATTTAACGGGATCCGTGGGGCGCGAGTCCTGTGAGGGGCGGCTGAGGGAACTGGGGAGGTTGGGGTGGGGAAGAGGAGGCTCAGCGCAGAGCTTATTGCTCTCTGCAACTGCCTGAAAGGAAGGGGTGGGGAGCTGGGGGTCGGCCTCTTCTCACAGGTAACCAGTGATAGGAGCAGAGGGAATGGCCTCAAGTTGTGCTAGGGGAGGGTCAGGCTGGAAATGAGGAGACATTTCTTCTCAGCAAGAGCGGCCAGGCATTGGGACGGGTTGCCCAGGGAGGTGGTGGGGTCACCGTCCCTGGGGGTGTTCAAGGAAAGGTTGGACGTGGTGCTTGGGGACATGGTTTGGTGGGTGACATTGGTGGTAGGGGGGTGGTTGGACCAGGTGGTCTTGGAGGTCTTCTCCAACCCTAATGGTTCCATGTTCTCTAACCTCTTTATAATTCTTTTTAAACTCACCCCAAGTCATACACTTCAAGAAAGCCAGTTTTGACCTAAAACTTGCACGGAGCAGTGAGCTGCCTCCTGACTCTGACTCCGAACCACCCCTGCTGGAAGCCACCAGCACTTGGTGCTGTTGCATTCCTCCAGGAGAGGAATCTCCCCGGAATTCCAGTTGCTGCTGTGCTCAGCTGCTTGCCCGCAGACAGAAGGGCTTCTGTTTGCAGAGAGATTGCTCTCAGTACTTATAACACCGAGTTTCCTCCGAACTGGATCTCAAAACCTCACGTGAGGCACCTGCGAGTCCCCCAGCCAGCTCCCGTGTGTCTAGGGCACGGCACGAAGCTTCCACCAGCATCCCAAGATGCCAGCACTTGCAGGAGCGCCTCATGGGCAGAACCAGAGCCCAGAGCACAAAGAGCCTCTGGGTGCTCGTGCTGCCTCGTCAGGGTGCAGCTGGGAGCGTGGAAAGCTCCCTGATTGAGGAGGGGGAGGAATTCCTCGCCCCCACTTCACCAGCTCTTGCTTTCCGCCTGGTTTCCTGACACCAGGAGCCTTCTGTGGCATTCTCATTGGTTTTTGTCCTGTCGTTTTCTGCTGCTCCATACTTCTGTTCGCTCACTCCATCCTAAAATACCGCAAGGTGGAAGAGGCCCACGGGGACCATCGAGTCAGCTGCTGGCTCCACAAAAAGGGTGTTCTCTACCCCCCAGAAAAACCCTAGAGCATTTGAGAGCTTGAGCAGCACATTATGCTGTGGGATCTCTCAATTACTGTGGTGTCATTTTGCTTCTCTGCAGGTGGGACTCAAGTACCTTCAATTCCTCTATCACTTTCTAACTTCCTTTTTTTTCTTTCCCCTTTTTTAGCCGCCTGTCTTGGGTGGAAAACTCTGGCGTCGGGTTCTCCTTGGACTACCCCAACATCAGCCTGCACGCCGTCTCCAGGGACCTGAGCGCCTTCCCGTGGGAGCACCTGTACGTCATGGTCAACGCCAACTTTGAAGGTGCGCCCCAGACAGGGCTCCTGCCCGCTCTGAGCGGTGCCATCCCATCCTCCAGATGGGAGACATCTGGGTTTTAAAACAAATGTAATTTATTTTTGCTTCGTTCAGGGGGTATTTTCTACTTCCCTTTTCATTTCCCTGAAGGGCGATTGTTTTAAAGGAAAGTTTTCTCGTTGTGTGCAGTCAGTTTGTATTCTGCATCTCGGCACGTGGCTAGGAGCAGGTAGAGCCACTGCAGCCTGGTTCTCTGCTCTCTCACGCTGATTTGAAACAATTTTGTTTGGCTGCTGTCTCCCCGTGATTCCAGTGCTTACGCATCAGTTGTGCCTTAGTGAATTTCTGCCACTGTTGCTTCCCTCTCCAGGAAAACAGCTGCAGCTGTTTGTATGCTATTAATACTTCTCGTTATTTGCTTCTGTCGTGCTGCTAATATTCTGTCAGTCTATTATTACAAAAATTACAACTAATATTCCCAAACTAAGAAACCCAAACATTTAGTTTTCAAATCTCTCCCTGCCCTGTAATTTTTAGCTGCCGAGTTAAATCCCAACCTCTCCACTTCGTTAGCTGCAGGAGTCTCGATTTCGTAGCTGGGCAGGGTACATTTTGTTCCTCCTCTGAAAGTTTTTGCAGTTCCCTGTGTGTTTATACGCCTTGTCCTCACGCTGTTCGTAGAAAAAGGCAGTCGGGGGTTGGCTTCCCTGAAAACAAAGCGCTGGACGGAGCAGCAGCGAGCTGAGCCTGTGGATGTCAGTTGGACGAGGGCTGGGGAGCTTCCCTGGGTGCTTTATTTTTGGGGTACAGGCTGGCAGCTTCTTGGCTTCTCGATGCGCTTGGCGTTGCCAATTTTGTGTGTGATAAAAGCCACTCTTTGTGGAACGGCCTCGCTGTATGCTCCTTTTTCTGGAGAAGGCAATTTTGAAGCTGTCATTCCGTGACCGCAGCCACGAAGCGATGAGCTGTAGCCATCCTCTGCATGGATTTTGTATGTACAGAAATCAGAACACCACCTTGTTGCTCCATTATTCAAGTACGTGGGGCACAGAGGTCAGGAAGCGAGGTTTTACTCTCAGTTGTCCTTGGCTCTGAGCGTCCTTTCTGCAGTGCGGGTGGGAGTGTGTTTTTTGTGCCATTCGCGGGTTGTGTCCAGGTTTCTGGTTTTATCCTTTACAAAGAATAAACCCGACTCTTCTGGACAAAATAAACACGTTTCTCTAACATCTGCCTTTCTCTAAAGAAGAGGAGACGAAAGAGGCTCCCATGGCCGAAGGGGAGGAGGAAGACAGCGACGATGATGCTGAACCAATTGCGGAGTTCAGATTTGTACCGAGCGACAAATCGGCCCGTAAGTGAAGAGGGAAATCGTGTGTTAACTTTGAGGTCTGATTGCTGGGCTGAAGTTTTAGTGCTGGCTCCAAGTGAAAGCTGCTGGGGTACAGAGATAAATGACGTGGTTCTGTAGTGTCCTGGTCGAATTGCTCCATTCCCCTCTGCTGAGAGGAGCAAGCAAAGTGTTTTAACTTGCTCGAAGCTGGAGTATTTTGAGCAGCAAGGAGAATTCCAGTGCTTCGTAACTGAGACTTTTGAGTATAAACACAACACAAAGAATCTCACAAGTTCTCTGCAACTGTGTATGTATTTGTCTGGTGCAGAGCTTGTTGTATCCAAGCTTTAAGAACCTTAGGGTTCCTTTCAGAATCTAATAGCCGAGGTGATAACCACAGCCGGGGTTGTCCAGATATAAGCCTCTCTAACCTTTTACATCAGTGAAGGAAAGGAGGAGTGCTGTTAAGGGGACTGCACTTGGCTGGATCTGGGTTAAGGGGACTGCACTTGGCTGGATCTGGGAAATCTGATTTCTTCCTAGCCTGGTTGCTTGTTGGATGATGTTATTAAGTACAAACTCAGTGGGTTTTGGTAAAGGAATATTCTCAGTCTCTCTGATCCCTCAGTCCAGGACTTCTTGCTTCTTGTGGGGTCTTGGTGGAGAAACAAAGGAGGTTTTTTCACGGCAGCCAACTGGAGGGGACCTGTCAGCATCCTTCGTTCGGCCCCGTGCTCACAAGGTGGTTCTGCTTTATTTCCCCAGTGGAAGCCATGTTCTCAGCGATGTGCGAATGCCAGGCTCTGCACCCCGACCCAGAAGATGAGGATTCGGACAATGATTACGAAGGGGAGGAGTATGACGTTGAGGCACACGGTTCGTAAGAGTTGTTTCTTTCAGAATCCCTGGGACATGTGGAACTTCTTCTGTGGTATTTGTTAGGTTTTGATCTCATAACCATTGAATAGTCTAGGTTGGAGGAGACCTCCAAGATCACCCAGTCCAAGCTCCGACCTAACGCTAACAAATCTTCCACTAAACCACATCCCTAAGCTCTACATCTAAACGTCTTTTAAAGACCTCCAGGGATGGTGACTCAACCACTTCCCTGGGCAGCCTATTCCAGTGACTAACAACCCGTTCAGTAAAGAAGTTCTTCCTAATATCCAACCTAAACCTCCCCTGGCGCAACTTCAGCCCATTCCCCCTCATCTTGACACCAGGCACGTGAGAGAATAGACCAACCCCCACCTCGCTACAGCCTCCTTTAAGGTACCTGTGGAGTGCGATAAGGTCGCCCCTGAGCCTTCTCTTCCCCAGGCTGAACAATCCCAACTCCCTTGTTTATTGCTTATCTCACCTAAATGTTCTTTTTGCCATGGGCATGGTGTAAAAACTCATAAACCTACAGAGAATCTCTAATTCAGCAGTGGCAAATCACTGGAATTCAACAAAAATGTTGTTCTCATTCTCATAAGCCCCTAAGTACTCTCGTTAGTAGGTACCAGCGTTTCCTGTTCCCAGGGCAGGTACCAGCAGCAGTTCAGTGCCCGTGTTATGGCCAGTTTGTGTCACTGAATATCTTCTGCTGCTGGTGTGAGCGGCTTTTCCTCTGTGAATCTGAGCGCTCCTTGCCTAGCTGTTGTCCTGCTCGATCCGGGCTTGGTTCTGATCAAGATCACGGTGTCTTGCAGAGCTGGAGCAAGGCGACATCCCCACCTTCTACACGTACGAAGAAGGGCTGTCGCATTTAACCGCAGAAGGCCAGGCCACCCTGGAGAGGCTGGAGGGCATGCTGGCCCAGTCTGTCAGCAGCCAGTACAACATGGCTGGGGTGAGGACGGAGGACTCGATACGGGAGTTTGAGGGTAAGGCGCTCTTTGCTCTTCCTAAAAAACAGCTGAATGCAGCGGCTCTGCAGCCTGCCTTGTCCCTGAACAGCCGGGCTGAGCAGTACCACGTGCTGCAGGCTAATAATTCTGTTTGCAGGGTTCAGTGTGGATTTGGGATCTTGGAAATACAGTGCAACAGATTTTTAAAAAAAAACAATACCCTACCTGACTTAGAAAACTAAGTCAGCTTTTTGAGGGATGCTACCTCTGAATGCTGCTAGGTGTTTCAGTGTGTATTTAAGGAGTAGTATTTCTTTCTGATGGAAAGATTTCTAAGTTTTCCCTTTTTTCATGCTGTAATGTATTTTTACATTTATTTTATATAAATCTATTTTATAATGGCCTGATTTTTTTAAGGATTATATTGAAAATGATGTAGCTGTTGTGGGTTTCTAGCTATGCCCTTGCCTAGAATAGCTAAAAGAATAATAGTAATTTTTTTCTGATTCATGTGGATGATTTTTTTTTAATCTTATTTCCTTTGTCAGTTGTTGGAAGGTTCTTTTTGCTCCACAGCTTTGTGACTAAATTTTATATAAAGATAACTTTAGGTGATACACTTGTGTTTGTGCGCTGCCCTTCATTAGAAAATTGTCTGGTTTCTGAAGCCCAACATCTTAAAAATTGGGGGGATAAAAATAGAACAGCATGTCAAATGTCTCAGAGCCACCTTCATCAACTTTATTAGCCATCCTGATCTTATTCGCTCCGGTACGGCTCCTTGGTTTCCTGCCCTTATTAAAGCCTCCAGGTTTCAGAGCTGTTGCTCTTTGCTGTTGCAGCACGGGGCAGCTGCTCCCTTCCTCAACTTGATGATTGCTGAGAGCTGTTTGAGAACAGGATCTGGCTTCTTTCCATCGGAGCCTAACTAAAGCTATTACAAGGAATCCCCATTTGTTACACCGAAACTTCATTTAAAAAAAAAAAAAAAAAAAGTATTAAAAATCTGGTATTTCAGTCCTTTAATAAGACAGGGTGAGATGTGGGGATGTCTTTAAGGGACCGGCTGATGCAGCTGGAAAAAAAAAAAAACAGTTAATGAGCGCGTCAGTGTTTCTTAGAAGTTCAGCCAAGGCGTTTTCTGCTCTGGTGATCTCTGGTCAGCAGAGGGCACTCGCTCTCTTTCGTACAATAACGTCCCTTTGCAAGCCTGCGGCGTTGAGTGGCACTGGCTGTTTTTTGCAGATGGGATGGAGGTGGACATAGCACCAGTAGTCGCGGGGCAGTTTGAAGATGCAGAAGTTGATCACTGAGGAGGACGCGTGCTGCCGTAAGTTCTCGTGTCTCCTAAGACCTTCCACCTCTAACGTGCGTAATGCAAACAGCTGCGGAGCTCCTGTGGGAAATGTCTCGTGGTATCAGAATGACGGCAGTTGAAAGAAGGAGAAGGTAGTTGTGGTTATTAGAAGTGTGGGAAGCTTTCAGTTATCTGTCTTGGAGGTGCCCAAAAGTGCCTCACATCACCCCACGTGGGTACGTCTGCCAGCAGGATGGGTCGGCCCGTGCCAGCGTGCCCCTCGCTGACCATCACCTGCGCTGCTTCGCTGCCGTCAGTGGCAACCCCAAGATATCGGCGTTTCCTTGCCAGCTGGGTGGGAGAGGACAAGGCTTATCCTGGGTCTGTGTCCGTGGAGATGCACAGCGCTGCCACGGCTGCGCTTCTTCCCCGCTTCAGCAGTACCTGCCTCGCTCAGAAGTCAGACGGACAGCTCTTGGGTTAAAGCGGGCACAGAACTGCTCCGCTTGAATGCCAGAGAGTGAAGCTGTGGGGCAGACAGCCAAAAGCTGAGGGGAGAGGAAGGAAAGGGCACAAATAGGAAGAAGGCTGAAAAAAAAAAAAGAGTGAAAATGGGTCAGAGGGAGATTATAGTGTCGCTGAGGAAGAGGCTGTGGTCCCTGAGAAAGGCTGTGGTGGAAAGATGATGTGTATCTGCTCTCCTCCTCCACTGCTTGTTTTAATTTGTTCACGAACTCCTGCAGTTCTGAAAGTCTCCGAGTACATTCTTACTGATCCCAGCCACTGCTGTTGGTCGTGAATTAGTGTTTGTTCTGTCATGTCAGAGCTCTTGCAAATAAAGTCGAGGTACTGGTGGCCCTGTACACATTTTAAAACTAGGGAAAAACTTCAGCTCTAGATGCGGTGACTCTTGGATACTGAAATGGAAAGCTTAGCTCTGATGGTTTTGTCTCCAAGATTTCTGCCCGTGGTTTTATGAAGATAAAAAGAAAGCAGCCGTTTTTAACAGCCATCTGTTAAAAATTCAAATTCAAGGGCTTGTTGTCCTGGTTTGAACTTAGCAGGATTCAGGGGAGTTGCTGGCTGGTAGCAGCTCTGTAAGGAACCCGAAATGCTGGTGGACGTGGCGTTGGTTGATCTTGTGGCAAAGCAAATAAAAAGCTCTGTCCCAAAAAGCTTTGGTCGGTGGGATTCTTACAAAGCACAGAGTGGTGTGTGGCTGTAGGAGATGAGCGCTGTTTGCTTGCTGCTAAGCTGGTGCTGGTCACAGCTAACGAGCTGATCCTCATTAGGGTGGATCAGGTGATCTGCAGGTGCCACAGCAAGTGTTGTGCTGAGGCTGCTGCAGGTTGGGAGGTGATGGGTTTGGTAAAAGCAACCACCGGCCTCGTGCTGTTGGTGTAATTTAAGGAATCTCAGAAAACCCGCAGCAAGAACTAGAAGTGTGATGTAAGAACAGCTCGTGGAGGTGTTCATCACTCTGCGAACAAGTGTGAGCACAGAGACAGCTTGGTTCTGCACCATCAAAGGTTCTGCGCCATCAAAATACGGGCAAGGAGGGAGCTGGTTGTTATCCTCTGGGAGCAGCTTGGTCCTTTTGGCTTTCTGAATTGCAAAAACAATCGATGCTCAGAGAGCGCTGCGCTCCCTGCCTCTAAAGCAGTGCCCTTGTGGGCTGCTCGTGTCACACATCATAGCTCGTTACCCAAATGCGATGTGGCAGTTTCCCACTGAAGCTCCTGGAAGACTCGCTGGTGGTTGGTGGGACGTTTCCACTTGGTCTTGTGATGCGTGGCGTTTTGTCCCTCGCATCACGAGGCGGCGTGACGGGGGTCCCCTGGCACGGGGATGCAGCTGACTGTCCGTGCGTGCTGTCCTTAGCTGGCCCGAGTTTGGGTCTGTCAGAGGCAAAGGTGCTCAATCCCCCTGAAAATTAGTGCGTTTGAAATAAAGTGCTTTCCTCTGGGTAGCTACTACAAAGATTAATAATTGTTTCTTGTAATGCTGCTGATGTAAACGTGGTGTCTTGTGTCTTTCAGATTCTTCTTGTGGCACTTGCAGAATAAGCTGTAAAACTGAAGGCATTGCAGTGACTGTCGGGAGTTAACCTTTCTTTTAATGACCTACGCTTAGACATCTCGGTCTATAAATGCTTTTATAGATGTTTAAAAAAAAAAAAAAAGGGTTGACATTTGTGACCACTATGGGGTTATTTAAAAAACACACACAAAACAAGTAATAAAACCTCTCCCGTCTAACATAAATGGGGCTTGTCAGGGGTCGTTTCAAAGAAGCCTTTGTAGGAGTTCTAGGACTGCGGAAATACAGCTGCAAGCAGAACAGAATTCTAGATTGTCCTAGAACTTCCCATATTTTTGTACCTGTTCATTGAGTAATGGAGCAGAATGGAAATGTTACAGAGCTCAGCTGAAAGAAAATAAGGTCAGACATGGATGAAAAGCAAAGCTCAACTTAATGCCCCTCAATAACTGGTATCAGTTCACTGTTGTCCTTTCCATTTGTCTGGGAGCTAAGTTTGGGTGGTAGAGATTGAATAAAATCTGTAAAGTTCTGAAAATGAGAACTGGTTTGTGTCTTTGTATTAAATGTTAACAGCACTGTTAAATAAACTCAGATTTTTGTATCTCACAGCCAACCATGTGTTGCAGTTCTCGGTCCTTTACCTCGACAAGCTGCTGGGAGCTCTGAGCTGACATCCCTTGAGTTTTGGGCACTATTATAATAATAAAAGTGAAGCTATTTTCATCATTTACCCACAGGTGAGAATGAAAGGCCAGAATATTTGCAAAGTGCCTCTGTAGGATCGGAGTCCTCTGTGACGCAGCCCAGATTTAGGAACCCAAATTTAGATCACTAAGACTTGGTCCTGCTGGCCCTTCTACTGCTGCACTTCTCTGCTTTGTGATGTTTTTGCCACAGGGCAATGCCAGCAAACTTGAATTATTATTATTTTTTTTATTTGAAGCTGACTTTTGCAATTCTGCAATATAATTAAGTTGCTGTATGAACAGTTCTCTTCACCAGTCCTACACTGCTGGAGTAGTACAGAGTGGTCCCGTCCTGCCTAGCCTGTTGGGATGTGGTTTGGTTTCAAGGCATGTGAAAATTATAACCGCTCTTTGTGGAATGTTTGTTAGAAATGTCATTAAAATTAGCCATGATGTAGCGGTATAGTGAGCTGTTGACTTTGCTGAAGTATTGAGCATGTTATGCAGCAATTCTTCAAGAAACTCTGAAGTCAGCTTTGAAATTGAGCATGTCTTTGTCCACAGTAATAAGATGCTAAAGAATATAAGCTAATTCTTTGAATTACAACTATTGTAACATATTCTATACTGCACAGCCTGCATGCAGACCAGCACAACATGGATGTTGGCAGATTTCAGATTAACAGTAGGAATTTGGTCGGGATTTCTGCAGTTACTCCTTTTATATATAAAGTTGTGTAGATTTTAATAACTTAGTAGTGTGTTACAACACTGAACCAATGAATACTTTGCTCTCCTGTCAGTGAGCAGTTCAGTGCTATAGACTACAAGGTCCAAACAAGAAAATTTGGCTGAGGGAAAAGTCCACAGTGGTGCTCCTGCAGCAGAGATTTAAAGCCAGCAGTATTTCCTGACTGTTTCACACAATGTCCTGTACTCTGTCCTTTCAGCTAGAGGAGGCATGTGGGGGCAGCAGGAATGCCAGTTACCATTTGCTGCTATTTTGCTTTGACCTGAAAGGAAAATTAAAGTTCTGTGATGTTAACGCTTAGGTTTTTGTTCATTGCTGAGCCTCCCAAAGATGAGCTAAGTGGATTAAAGCAATGAAGCCAAACAGCTGATTGAGCTGCAGAGAAGAAAAAGTGTTGACTATGACCTACCAACATTAATTTAGGTCTTGAATTAAGTCATTCTGTGGTGGAGGTAAGAAAGTAGCAGCATGTAGGCCTTACGTGCAATTGCCTAATCATAGTGCTTATTAATTACCCAGCTACATAGCAAATACCACTTTTAAGGTGTGTGCTATGCCAAAATAAACATAGATACAGAAATCAGATCTGCCCTCTGTAATTTACGGACTTTGACTGCAGTCCTTCAAAGATGATGTGGAAGTAGGGTCTAACCTAACACCACTGGGCTTCCTGTAGGTGTTTCTCTGCTTTCTCTTTTCCCTTTTATCTTTATGCTCTCTGAGGTTTGAGACCTTTACCCTCTGGACCTTACAGGCTCAGAGGAGACGTGCAGATTAATTCATTATGTAAGGTTCATTTCCATAAGAAAGGAGGCTAAAAACTCAGCTTGAGTATATCAGGAAATGGAAGCCCCAGGGGAAAAAAGAAACAAAACCACACTCAATGTATGGATCACCTTAAAATGGATAAAAGGGATAAAAAGTAGTAAAGCAAGGAAGTGACAGCAGCCTCCTGACACGTCTCCTTTAGAAGCAGTACATGTACAAGCATGTGGTGTTCACAGGTTGCATGCATCAGCTTTGTTCCTTGTTACAGCTGCCCTCCACGGCTGAGTTATAAAGAAATTGATGAATACACAAATGGCTGAAGGCTGATGCTTTATCTGGCACACAGCATGGCGGGGTGGAGCCCTTGCCTTGAAGCTTCTTACCAAGATACGTTTCCTTCAGCAAGCCTGCTTGCACCAGGATCAAGGTGCTGCTGAATGATGATAACCCAGCAGTGCTATTGCTTTTTGGTGTATTAGCAGTTGTTTTTTTTTTTAAATGACTGAACACCGTTATGCATTAAGACTTTTATATGAAAAGCACGTCCAAATTGATTTCATTTCGCAATATCATCTAAACATATCTTAGAAATTAAACTGAGAAAAAAAGTTATCGCAAGTAGTAGGAAAGGGAACTATTTCCCAAACTCTTGCAAAAAGGATAGTGACAACAGCAGCTATCACAATTTTAGTGTGCAAACAGCTTGTTTGACTCTTCCTATTCCTCTTTGAATATGGTTAGTAATGTGAACAAAGTTTAAACAAACAAAAAGACAATGAATAGAGGGGCCTACTACTGGAATCTTTATATAACTTGTTAACCATCTTGATTTTCAAATCTAGTCAAGTGAAAAACTGAATTTAATCTTAAAGTTGAAAAATAGATTCTGCTATACTGTCACTTATAAAAATTAAGCATCCAGAGGAAGGAACCTCACGCTAGAGGGGAACTTGAGAGGACTGGTACCTCCTGGTGCTTTTCACCTCAGCTAAGGCTATAAAGGGTATATTTGTGCCCATTTGCATAGGTTGTTTTCCTATGTTTTTCTCTCTTTTATCCTATTACATTGCAAATCCATTTATTTCAAGAAAAATATCTGTTAAGATTTGCATAAAATCAACTATGTATCACGTCCTCATGTGACTCATCCCTACATACTGTGTCTGTTCTACTGTGTGCAAAAGACAGCAAGCTGGGATAAAGTTGTTGGGTTTTTTTTCCCCTCTATAATCACATTTAACTGAGTATCTACGGAACTAACAGTACTTCGTTAACACTCTTCTCAACCAAGATCCACGTTCAATAAACTACAGGGAGAGGGCAGGGCAAAGCCTTCCTGAAAGAAAGAGAGGGGTTACTTACCTGTGCTTGGGTATTAGTAAAACACTGCTGGTCCTACAGGTCCTACTTTTGGTGTAGGTTACCTCTAGAATAAAGCTGTGGTGATTCTTCTAGGGAGCAGAAAAGAAAGCAGCCAGCCTCTCTTCCTCTCAGAGGTACATGCATGGCAAGTAGGTGTAAGCTGAGATCAATAAAAGAATGAAATCTTCAGCTTCATTTTCACAGGAGCCGTCTATGGGAAGAATCCAGTAAAATCAAACCCTGAAAGGACCGGGTGTTTATCTAAACTTAAGTTTTATATGCCATTGTAATTAAGGTCAGCAAACGGCACTTACGGCTAAAGTGACAAAGTTTCAGTGTTCTAACAGTCCTTCACATTTGTATGGCTTAACAGAAACTGTTGGCAGGTATTCTCAGCATCCTGATACGCTATTACAAAGTAAGTTTTTGAATACAAAGCTTTAAGCGAAATATTCCAAAACATGAAATCTGAAAATAACAATTGAAAGATGGTTTGTAAGCTGATGTCAGCATCTTCCTGGAAGCTTCATTTCTGCAGGTGACTGTAATTTAACTTCTTTGAAAATGTTTTTTTAACATAGTACTGCTAAAACTCCGAAGTTGGCGTCTCAGGGTATCCAAGGAAGGATTTCCATACAAAAGCCACAAGTATGGTACCTGAAAAGACAAAATACAAAAAGAACATTTATTTAAATGTATCTTGAGAAGGACACAGTTCTCCAGCATCAGTTGCAAATACATGTTACGTTGAAGTATTTGGAAAGTAACATCAGCGGGGGTTGCTGCAGCAGGGAATTTCCTGTTGAAAGGGCTTGAGACAGATGGTATTTTCTGGAAACTTTTTCACAAAGAAAGCTGCAATGGACCATGCAAGTGATCCTCATGAGCTGACTGATAGTGAAGTGTTTCTTTGGATATTGAAGGTTTTATTTCTGATGCTTATAAGCCAAAGACAGAGCAGTTTGACCAGCTGAAGCCGATGTGTGCACCTTCCTGTTCCCCTACCAGGAAGGACATACAGGTGACCAAACCTTAATTCCTCAGTAGGTGGGATAAGGCTGAGTTGGCTGGCAGTGTCTGTTCCAACAACCATAACCATGTTGGCATTACAAGTGGCTTTAGGATAGTGGGGTTTTGTTTCGTTTTTTAAGGTCATTATAATATTAGAGGTTATTCTAAAGCAAAAAAAAAAAGGTAGTTAGAGATTGCAGGTTCTTCACAAGAAGGGCACTGAAATACAGAAAAAGTAGATTAAGACTTTTTTTCCTTCTCTTGAAAAAAAAACATGGTATATTCTGTTTCAGAAAGGAAGATGATACTCTGTTGCTCTCTTGCTATTTACTGCCTCCTTTCCCAAACTTTACTGCTTTACACACAGGTATGGGAGCAAGCTTTGCTCGGGAAGAATGAGGTAAAAAAGACATTGAGCCTTTTTCGTGCCATCCATCATTACATTTTCTCAGGGAGAGGCTTTCTGCCAAAATTCCCAGTCCAACTGTGCGTCAGATTGTTCCTGCACGTCAGAACGTTACTGAGCTCTCAGCAAGCTTTTGGGAAAAATCAGCTTTTCACGGGATATTTCTCCCTTTGGGGCAGCTTCCCAGGGAATTCTACCTACCCATTCCCTAGCTAAGCAGAACTTTGGTCTGATGTCCAAAGTCCAAACAGCTCTGCTGTTTACCCTTCCATGTCTTCCACTGAACTACTGTAAAGACTACAGCCCAAGAGGCCACACTCACCACTGGCTCTTCCCTGTTTGGGAGCAGGACCACTCATTGGTCTGTTGGTATTTGCACTAGACTTAGTGAGAGTTTTCTAGGAACTTTCTGAATTGCGTTCGCTCAATGCTTTAGAGTTTTGCTCTCTCAGGTGATGCCTGCATAGGTGAAAAGCCCTAGAAGGACAAGAGTCTGGGAGCTGGACATTTGCTCAATGTTTGTAGAAACCCTTCTTTGCTACTCTCTCTTGGGCAGGTCTGCAACATCCCTCCATTACAACACCCCAATATTATTTCCCCTCCCATCTAGATCCAGCGACTCTTCACCAGGCGTATCACTGGTTTTTCCCCAGAGTTCTCCAAGGCCAAGGAACTCCCTAGCAGGAAGCACAGCTCCCCTTCTCTTTCCCTATCCAGGAACGTGCTCCACTTGTGCACGCTATCCCACCAGGTCTTTGAAGTCCCCAGGATGCTGATCGCTTCACTGGAAATGGACTTGCAATTCTCGTTTCTTTACTAAACTCCATGCCTAAGTACTGAACCTGATGGAAACCTGAATATCCTCTCCGAGCAGAAAGGTGACAGTTTCACCTACAGCCTCCTTCTTTGCTCACCTCCTCCCTTTACATCTGCTTCTAAGTGACTTTTGTGGCACTTATTTTCTAACCTGATGGTTACAATCATTTTCTTCTAAGGAACAGTAGTAATCTTTCTGGCAACACTGATCCAAAGAAACGGTCATTGAGTCTCCTTTCATAGCGTTAGAAACTTGGCAGGATAAGCTGGCACCTGTCCAGCTAAGAGAGACTCGTTTTACTGCTCTCACATCCAATATATTGCCACCAACTCTTCCACTCGTAGCTGCCATCTCCCTGGTATTGAAAGAGAAGCATTAGCTCTGTCACAGTCATTACTAATGGTGTGATCATGCCTGGACAAGTGACATGAATTCCTTTGGCAGTGAAACAGAAACTGTCTTTGTTCCACCTGTACTCACTGCCTCTGTGTTCACAAGAATTTGGGCCTGCCTATGCTAAGTCATAAACGCTCGCTGACACCTCTATTCACTTCAGGAATCAGCTGTTTTAATGTTACTGAAGAATCACCTGCACCAAAACTTCAGTGAAAACATTTTGAGGATTGAGCTCTTAACTAGAGTTCCAAGATTACATTACAAGAGGCTGTAAGACACTAGCAGACTGGTGTATCCTAATAGAAAACTTCCGCAGCCTCCTCCTCTTGTGAAGATGATAATCAATCTTCCTCTTGTTCCCAGAGTACTTTCTAAGAATATTGTTTTAAAGTGATGGTTAAGAACTGGCTTACAGCTAGATCAGGGAATCCATTCAAACGGAATGGCCTCAGTCTCCCAGTCCTCACGGTTTTTGCTGTGCCCATAAACAAGATTGCATTATACGTGGCACAGGCAATTTGAAGTTCCATGGTATGCTAGTCCATGCTTCTGCACACGGTAGTTATTATACCACATCATAAAACCCCCTAAGTAATAGTCTCCTGAAAGAATTTCCAAACAAGAACAAAGTAATTTAACCATCTAAGATCTTGGGAAAATGAGAGAGAAATTAGCGTATCACTATGATTCTGTGGGTTTCTAGGAAGTATTTCTACTGCCACACGGATTCTGAAAGTCTTTACAACTACATTTAAAGTATCTCTTCCCTCATCATCTGCTTATATATTAGAGGTTCTTTTCACATAAATTTTCTTACCATCATAGCAGGTCATTTTCTCAGATGTTTCATAATTTAGTCCACTTTTGGAAGAACTTCTATTATTATTTGCAAAAAGTGCCAGAAAAATGTCATTTCATGTTAGATTCAATTTCTCATGTCTAACATTACATGTTAGATTTGTAGATCTGCACTCACGCATTCATCAATTCCATTTTCTAATAGACTCAGCTCCTCTATACTTCCACCTCAGGCACCTTAAAATTTTGGTTTATAAAGCAAGGTCTACATATTCATGAAGTTCCCTTGTTTTATGAGATATTCATGTTACCGATAGCCTACTCTGCCCTGCAGGTGATCCACAGGCCTGACATCTGTAATGAAATGTTTGGCTACAGTAGTGCCACTGTGCAAAAAATTATCTGTCTCCAGTATTCACATCTTCATAACTACTTGGTCTGAAGTTCCTTCCCCTGGTAAATTATAGACAGCGTTTGATATATTCTGTATGTATTGTCTGTATGTTGACTGTTTATCTTTGTAATCCTTTATCTTCATATAAATGTAGCATTATTCCCTGACCACATCCTAAATTCCTTGACTCACAGTTCCGTTTGAATTAGCATCTGCTGATTTTCTTACTCAAGCCGAGATCACCTGAAGGCTTTCTGCAGAGAGGTTCAGAAGGACGCATCTCGCTAATTAAATAGAAGATGGTGTTTCAGAATTTCTCCTATTTCTTTAGATCACTTGTGAAAACACTAACTGTCAAGTACTGAGAACACAGACAATCTCAAGGTGGGTATCAGACTGAAATAAGGTAAACTAACAGAAAGCTAAACTTAAATTCTGAGGAATATCCTACATTTGATTAGGAACTGGGTGATGCTCATCAGCTTTACCTGAGACATTTCATTAGCTGTTAACTGGAACAGCACACAGGCTTTTGTCAAGCTTACTCCATTTAGTCATCATGTTTGGATATGTAATTTAACAAAATTTACAAGCTTTAACAACAAAATTAGTTTTAACTGAAATTCATTCTCCATTTTTGACTGACCAAAATCTACTTCTAGTAGAAAATGCACGAAGAAGGAAAAAAAAAAGTTATTTACTAAAACCAAGGAGCTGTTTCCTGTGCATGTTTCACATACTCACCTTGTTTCCAATACCACTGTTGTGCCTTCTAATAGGATTAAGTCATGAAAGAATTTGGGATTAGCTACCTCTTTATATATAACAGGAAGCTAAAGATTTGGTGGGAGTAACTGTAAACAATCAACAGCATGAAGTGTTTTCATCTGCACCAGATGAACCAGAATTTAAATTAGAAGAATTCCAGTTCCTCACATGTGTGTTCTGTTCTTAGTTTAGGATTAAGGACCGTTTTCAACAGTGACTGGGGGAAAAACAGAATGGGAACTGCAAAGTTTGGACACTAAGGAGATGAAAAAGATGTGATATTACAGTAGTAATAATTGAGCATATTGTTCTAATACCTGATAATTATTTTTTAAATAAATATATATATATTTTAATGTAATCCCCATATTCTTGTACATTGTCACAAAACAAGATAGAAACTGCATGCTAAACAACTTGTTTCTCTTTGAAACTCATCAGGCTAATGTTTACTTTCAGGTAGCCTCTTCTCCTTTTTACTACTCTGCTGCAATCTACAAGTGGGCCCTTGGTCAGCGTAAGAACATGCAGCACATCTCAAGCTGGATTTTAATACTGAGGCATAAAATCTGGAACAACAGGCAGCTCCAAAAGGATCGCGTTCCAGAGTAAACAACTGTTGGTTCACAACTAACTAGTTAACCCTACCAATTTGCCATTTAGCATTGTGAGGTCCCGTCCCCTGTTACATTATACCACTCAGAGCATCCCACAAGTACTTAGACTTTGGCCATGACACATAAACTAAACAGTTTTATCCTAAGATGGTTGTTTCTTTAAACTGATCAAAACAGTATATATTATTTAGAGAATAAAACTGGTGTTTAAACCTCAGTATTAAATGCTCGATTCACAAAACAGACTGTTACAGGTGCTCTACATAAAGCATTAACTAAGTTTAAAATACAAAGACTGCATTTGTAGAAGGAAACCCTGACTCTGAATGACTTCTACACATACAATTAAGTATCTTCTGGATTTTATTTAAACCAGAAGACAAGTAGACTATCAAATAAAGAATATCTACCTCTGGATTTTTGAGCCATGTACTAAGTAACAGTTTCTTAAATACATCACGTATTAAGAACTTACCTAAGGATGGTGCTATCCAATAGACTAGCGAATAAATCAAAAAATTGTCATAGAAACATTTTGGATGTAATGAAAAAGCCAACGCTGGGTTAAATATTGCTCCTGTGAGATTTCCACCTGAAACAAAACGTAAACAGTATGAAATTAAGCCATCTTGCTTAATACCTACTTTAAATGCATTACTGAAATACACCTACACAGCACCGCAAGAAACACATACCCTGCAATAAAATGCATTAGCAGAAACCACTTGAACAGCTGAACAGTTCTGCACAGCTTGTTTTTCTTTTTTAAACTGATGATACATCTTTAACTTATTAACAGTTTTCTAAAATGTATTTTAAGATACCAATTTATAGGCTACAGCTTCCTTTATCTCTTTATCACAGCTATTGTGTCAAGGTACTAGTTTGGCTAACATTTGTGTTTGCGTTGACAAAATTGTACTCTGTCTTGCATCATGGTTTTAAAGCAGAAATTATACAAGTGTTAGCAAACAAACACTGAGCTTTTATTAAATCTCCTTGTCTCATGTAACACATATGCAAGATAATCAAGAAAACTGCCAAGTGCTGTTCTTGCTAAGCTGACTTGTGCGTTTTTGAACAGAACACTGATGTTATCACATGATTTATTGAATGCTAGGGTTATCTCACGGCAATAACCAGGGGAAAAGCCTTCACATTCATTCTTTGTCACTTGAAGAAAATAAAAGCAAACCCCACTCACGGTCTTAAAAGAAGTTTAAAGAAGCTGAACATCTTCCCTTCTTTCGGGCTTTAGATGTAAATGAACTTGCCTTGATATTCTCTAAATGAGATCCAGACATATCACATTGTGGGGACTGAGATGAGCTGGGGGGTAAGTGTTTTTGATTCTGATATGATTTGGTCCTCTCATTGCAATCCTGCTGAAAAACCACTGCTCATTAAAACATTCTGTATTTGGTACTATTATTTACTAACTGCCCCATATTTGTTCTATTAATTTATTCCCGTACCATAGTATGTAATTGTATCTATTTAGTTTAAAACTTATTTGTGATTTTCCTAGGCCAAATAAGCTGGCGTGAGCTTTGACCTTGCCCGTTGTACAAACACCATGCTGCTGTTAATCCTCGTTTGTCACGAATGCAATCATTTACTAGAAGTTTTAGTAAGGTCTTTCTCCTTCTCTTCTTCTGTATTTCCCTCTATATATACTCCTCCTCATTTCTTTTACCGCTATTACAGCTTGGAGAGGTTTTAATCTTTGCTGAACTATTCAGTTTGGAAAGGTTTTAATCTTTACTGACCTATTCAGTAACTCTGATTTGACAACAGCAACTCCTACTTACTGCGAAGTCTTACTTTGCACACTGACACAGGAACAAGTTCCACCGTGGCCAGGAAGGCCATCTAACATAATTTACTTTAATCTGTTTGCAGACTTGCAGCTCCTGCTTTTGTATCCACAAACACACACTGAAGAGCAGAATTTCACTCGCAGGAGGCAGATGCTGTTTCTGACTAGGTATTAAACAAAAGATACAGTTTTAACTGCTACTTCTTCACTACTAGTAACTGCTGGAATATAAACCACAGGACAGGGGCACTTGTATTATCTTGTTTAAAAATATTTGTTAGATTAAAATGTCCTTTGGTAGCATACCACATTTAAAATGTGAAAGCATGGTAAAGCGTGATAGGAAACACAAAACTGCATCTCAGAGTGTGTGTACTAGAAAGGATAAATCATTTGATGGCAAAAAGACGCATAGGATCTTTGATATTGCACACATGAAAACCTAAAAATGTGAAGTAGTGAGTGCTCTGCACAATGAGTGAGAAAATAATTTTAACTTCTACGATTACTAAAAGCAAAAAATAAAAATATAGAGAGAAATGTGGCATTAAAAATATGCATGTCATTTTTACCTCAACATGTTAAGCTCAGAAATACCTTACCAATTTTATTCAACTCACTGTAATATTGCCTGTAAATAAAAAGCTCTCAAAAAGTGGATTTTTTTCTTCCCCTTATAAATATTTTCTCAAAGGAAGTATCTGAGTGTTCTTTACCAACATATGTATGGTCTGCATCCTTAGCTTCTGAATCATTCCTTTAATATTTACAGGCATAAATATTCTCTTTCTCATTTTTAGTGGAAGAAACAAAATGAATGCAGTACTGGAGGTTTTGTTTCTTTCTCTATTGCACAATATCTGCTATTATAAAAAGTTGGCCAGTGTAAGATAGAAGGTAAAAAAAATCTGAATATTTTTAACTGAAAAAAAGTAACAGAAATGCTGAAGGAACAGCCTGAAATTTTGAAAATGCTTACTGCATAACCTGATGTTATTTGTTGGAGTAAGTTGCATGCTATACCTAAACAACTTTCATGGGCACACACAGTGACCTACCGACACCTACTTTTTTTCCATCAATCTAACTCAGACAACTGTAAAAAGACAAAAAAAAAACACAACAAAACCATTTTAATGGTTTTTAGCCCTGCATGTGTATCAATAAATGTAGATGGGCATAAGCCACAGAGATATGGCTAAACTTTAACATTCCATCCAAACCAAATTTAATCTGAGTACAAGATAGTCCTTAAAGTCCCATTTTAGTCTGCAATCACTCCTCTTGTGAGACAGAGCTTTTAAACATACAGTAGAAGATAACTGATGGGCTGAAATGTGATATACTGTTTGAGATGTATTTTCTAACATTTCTGATTCATTCACAACTGTAATAAACACAGGTCCTGGAGGCACAATCAGCGTACAAAGAAACCATTAGCATGGATTGAAATAGCATTATTCACACAATATTCTAAACTGTTTGATATTTTTGTAGGCTAAAGTAGGGGTGTTACCAGTTCCCCTAAATCTGGTGCTGGTTGCCTAGCCCTTTGGTGCTGGGTGGGCAAGAAAGATCTGTCCCTTTTACAGAAGTGCTCAAGTTCTTCATGAAGAGTTAATGAAGAGGCGCAGATTTCCTGAGAATGATTAGCCCAGCTACGTTAAAGCATCTGCCTGTCTTCAAAGCCTGTACACCAGCACTTGGCCACTACCGTAATGACCCTTTGGAAGGTGTGCACTTTTCCTACTGTGTGCTCAAAGCACTCTTCACTCTTTACAGGCTGCCCAGGGAGGTTGTGAAGTCTCCTCCTCTGGAGATATTCAAGGCATGTCTGGATGCCTACCTGGGCAGCCTGCTCTAGGGAACCTGCTTTGGCAGGGGGGTTGGACCCAATGATCCCCCTACAATTCTGTGTTTCTCCAAGTGGGGAAAGGCAACACTTCTCCCAGCACAGGCAGGGAATGTAGCTGGGGTGAATGCATCATTCCACAATGGTAAGGATCTGTTCCAAGCCTCTTACCTCATCACAGAAAGGTTTTCACAGCAGCAGCCCGCTCCCACACTTGGTGGGATACCTCAGGGGCAGGGATCTTGGCTCTTACACCCTCTGCTACTTAAAGATGCTTCAAACCACACCTTAGTAGTGCACAGTACTAGCAGGCCCGTGCCTGCTGCAGGGGCAGGATGGCATTCTCACCTTTTGTTTGTGACCCGAGCATACAGCAAGGAGTGCAAACCGTAGGAAGCATGGAGCAGGGTGAACAAGAACAAATTAGTACACTTTCCACTAAGGAGAGGATAAAACTACATTCCAGATCTGCTCCCTGAAACTTTTTTTTTTTTTTTTTTAATAGCCTTGATTTTAGATTCAGGTATAGTGGAAAGAAAAACATCCAGGTTGCACAGGGCGTTTTGCACACGATACAGCTTGAACCATGCCTGGGAAACAGGCCTGGGCACTGCAGGTTTGATATTTCCTAGAAATATACACGGACTGACTGCTTTGGATAGTCGCAACAAGTCCAAGTTTACAACAAGAAGCCCACTTGGTAGGCAGCCTTCTCATGCTAGAAAGAGATGGCCTGGCCAGGAGCACTGGGCACAAATTCCCTGCATGAACTAGCTAAGGGAAAGGCAGCGTGACACGTGTTATTTTACAGGAATATTTGCTAAGCAACAGAGGAATGTTAAGAATCAGCAATCCAGGTTTCCTGGCTTGTAGAAGAGGTACTATAATCTTTGGCTACACACTTTTACCAACCCGTGCAGAAATCCACCTAGTGTGCCAAAACGCAGTGACACCTCGCTTCTGCCTTCAAAGATTAATTTTAGAAAGTGGTTCAAATTGCTAATTATTGAAATTATCCATGGAGTAAAATCTTCCAGCTATTATAATTTCAGCTAAATGTAAGAGTGAGGCTTTTTTCACTAACACATCTGAAAATGTGGCTGTATTTTCATTTTGCTGTTAGGGAGCCTAGTACAGCTCAGCCTTTTGAGGTCGGTACCATTGCGGATAGCTGCAGGTACGGCAATCTTCTCTCAGAAATCGTTCCCTGGATGATTTTCTCTGTGGTGGAAGCTGCAGCATGAACTGGGGCAATGAGCTCCGTGACCACCTCTCCTTGCACCCCAAAGCACAGAGGCTCCTTCCCAGGACAAGCTGCTCCCTGTCAAGCAGCCCTCAAGCGACAAAACTCAGGCACCTCGCTGGGGAGCACAAGGAGCACGAGGAGCCAGCACAAACATTCACGCTGCCTCTCTGCAGCTCTTCCTTCCCAGTGACCCAGGGGTGCTGTGCGGGTGACTATCCCAAATCTTGGAGGCCAGATGTGACCCAAAACTGCCAGAGGCAAAAGCAAGGACAAGGCCACAGGGAGACACTAGATCTGGAGATGCTCTGATATAAAAAGCACTTTTTTTTTTTTAACATGTGTTTTCACGAGTCCTTCAAATCATGCGACACTATTTGATCATCCTGCATGCATTCCACAAATATCCCCTCCTGCTTCTGACGTACAGATTTAACAGTTAACCAGAGTAAGCTGCACTGATATGCATTATGCATTTAAATGCAGAACATCCATCCCGCAGGTCTGCACAATCAGGGTTTTTTTTCCCCAATGCAGGCAGCCGTGCTGTCTCGCAATGCCCCTTGGAAATCAGAGCACTCTGTGGCACACACGGCATGAAATCTCTCACTCTGTATCAAATTGCATTATGAAACAAGCCTTCACGGAGATATTTTCAAAGTGTTCCGGTGTCTCTTAACCATATTCACTTGTAGATTTGATGTTGTTTTGAATGCACAGCTCACTTCATTCTTAACCCTACACCTGCAATAGAATCTGACCAGGCAAACTTTATATAAACTCCAAGCGAACTCTGCATTTGTAGGACCAAATACTTGTCCATGAGACTTTTTAAAGAAAAATAATTTTGCATCTTACGATTTTTAAGTTACAACTCGATTGCAGTAACGGAGAAAAAAGGACTAACCTGCATACACGAGCATGGTGATGAGAAGAGCGATCAAATGGACTCGGTAGCTGGGCTTAACAGTTTCCACTTGCAGGATGGTCAGCTGGAAAACGACCGAGAAGAGCAGTTCTATGCAGAAAGCCTGCACCTCCGTAGTCTGTATGGGGTTGCTGCAGCCCTGTGAGATCGCTCCGGGATGTGCCTCTGCAATCCCCAGCCTCCAGATGAAGTGCATAAAAACTCTGGCGAGCACAGCGGCCACAAACTGAGCCCCGATCTTCAGCCCACCCACCCTGAGCGATGTCCCGCCGCCCCACAGGGGCTGCAAGACGCCGCAGGGATTGCACGTGCTGCCGGTCAGCGTCGAGCCGTGCAGGACGGTGAAACCGTAGGTGAGCGTGAGCGCCGTGTGAGGCTTGGGCTCCACGTTGCCGAGCAGGCAGAGCTCGTTCGTGCACGCACACACCTGGAAGGTGCTGAAAGCCTCCAGGAGGAAGGAGCAGAGGTGTGGGTGGGCGTGCAGGCGGCGGCGAACCAGGCTCCTACACAACCCCACCGCCGCCACGATGCCTGCCATCAGCAGCAGCGACGGCCAGATGCCAACGATGGCCATGGCGAGACGGAGAGGAGAGTTTCACAGGGCGGCAGGACTCGGAAGGGAAGCGCTGGCTCCGCTCCAGCCCCACCACCACCACCTACGAGGAGAAAAGAAGGAGGGAAAGGGAGGGCAGATGGAAGCGCTCAGCCCCTGAGGGAGGAAGAGGCTGCTTCTTTCCCAACCTGCCCACAGCCTGCCAGGTGGCAGGTTCCCCCTCAGCCTGACAGGGGTGCAGGCTGAGGAGGGTGCTGGCCCTGGAAGCCCTGTCCCCTCAGCCGCTGAGGAAGACAGGAGCCCCCCTCTGGCCTGCAGGGCCCCCTCAGGCGAGGCGGGACAGGGGGACGACGAGGACGAGCAGGGGCAAACCCCTCTCTGCCGCCCCCGAGGAAAAAATTATCGAGCCCATTACCCCCCTCGCAGCCCTCACACGGTTTAGGGAGAGTGCGAAGAGGCGAAAAACGGTTAAAAAATAAAAATAAATAAATGTAAAAGATCCCTTCCCACACGGCGCAGCGAAGAGCGGCGGCGCCCGGAGCCCTCGCCTCACGGCCGGGCGCTGTGCGGCCGGCGGACCCACTGCGCATGCGCGGCGAGCCCGGCTGCGCGGGGGGGGTGCAGGTGGGGGGGGGAGGGTAAAATGGGAGGGGGGCGCGTGCCGGGCGCTTTCCCGCGCGCGGGCTGCGGCCGTGGGAGCTCAGGGGGGCTCCGGGCTCGGTCGAGCCCCTGGCCACTTCCTCTCGCTTCTCCCTCTTGTACAAGTTTTCCCGGCGAGGTTTGCCCCCCCTCGGTGTTTGTAATAAAGGAAAATAAAAATGCAAACGCGTGCCCGGTGGTCGCTGGGGAAGGAGGAAGGGGGGCGTTGAGTGAGGGGTGTTGAGCGCTGGTGGTGGTCTCTGGTAGGGTGTGGGGGGGTAATGTGGTTCTATATATCCTTGGGAGCTGTGTGTATGCTGCAGGTGTGTGTGTGGCAGGTGTGTTAGAATAAGTCTTTAAGGTTGGAAAAGATCCCCAAGATCATCTGGTCCAGCCATCCCACCACCACCACTATCACCCACCAAACCATGTCCCCAAGCACCACGTCCAGCCCCTCCTTGAACATCCCCAGGGACGGTGACTCCACCACCTCCCTGGGCAACCCGTCCCAATGCCTGACCACTCTTTCTGAAAAGAAATGTCTCCTCATTTCCAGCCTGAACCTCCCCTGGCACAACTTGAGGCCATTCCCTCTGGTCCTATCACTGGTTACCTGTGAGAAGAGGCCGACCCCCAGCTCCCCACAACTTCCTTTCAGGCAGTTGCAGAGAACAATGAGGTCTGCCCTGAGCCTTGTCTTCTGCAGACTAAGCAAGCCCAGTTCCCTCAGCCGCTCCTCATTAAGGCTGGAAAAGACCTCCAACATCATCTGGTCCAACCGTCCCCCTACCACCACTACCTATCACCCACTAAACCATGTCCCCAAGCACCAAGTCCAACACAGAATCATTAAGGCTGGAAAAGACCAACCTTAATGGTTGAGTTAATACAGTCTCCTCCTCCTCTGCTGCTTGCTGGGAGAAGAACCTTTTACAGGGTGCCAGAAGGAGACTGGAGGCAATACGTGGGCGTCTCCAGTAGAATAACACTAAAAATAGGTGTCGTCCTCATGCCGCAGGAGGTGGCAAGGTTGACTTTCAGGCAGGCCTTGAATCACCTCAGATGGCCCAGAGAAACTGAGATTTCCTCCATTACAATATGTTTTTGTTTCTAGTGACTGAGAAGGAAGAGCCCACTGTGAGGTAATTGGCATAAGTGCGTCCTGTTGCTCTGAGGCTGGAGCTGAGCTTTCTTTCAATCTCTACCCGTGGTGCTAATTTATGGTTGTGTGGCTGGGAGCGGTCATTCCCTTTTCTGTGAGTGTTTTGCAGTGGGGAGGGAGAAATATTTGGGGGGGAGGGCTCTGAGCACACAAATGGTTGTGCTGTGTGTCCTTTGACCTATCACTCCTATTTCCGATATGTGGAGAGAATAAAAGTGCATTTTTCTGCTTTTCCACCTCTCTGTCACTGGTGCTGTAATTCTAAGGGTGGCGAAATCTTGCTTTTGTGAACAGTAAAACTGAAGCACTGCTGACAACGATTGCTACTGCCTACTGCAGTTAAGCACACCTGCCAAAAGAGCCAAGTGTAAAGTACTTCCAGGATCCAGTATTTGTACCACGAGGTGGCACCAAAGATGATAACTAATCAAACCTTGTAGCAATGACTTTTGACCGATCAAGATCTGCACGATTGCATTTCTTGCAAGAAAGCAATACACAAATATATTGCTTCCAAGCAACAAAAGTGAACCCGTACTTTTAGTTGAAGGTCAGTCTACCATAGAAATCAAAGTTGCAAAATACAGATATATATATATATATTTCTCTTAGAGGGCGTGACGTGATGAACTAACTCTTCCTTGTTTTCAAAAATGTAGGACCATTGAGACATCTGATCTTACGAGGTTTGGGGAGAGAGGAGCGTTTAGGAGGCTCAGCTTCCAAGGGGATCATTTGGCTGTGAGAAATAGAGCTGTTTTTAACAGTAGGGAAACAGAACAAAACCCAACAGTTAAACAGTGGTATCATGAAGAAAGGAAATGAATAAATGGTGGAGTAGTTAATATTTGGCCTTTATTGTTTTTACAAGATTAGATGTCAAGAAATGTGAGGCAAGGCAGGAGATGTAATGACTGCAATAACCTTACGTAAGTCCTGAAGCAATTTCATGGAAAAGCAGTTTTCTCAGTAGCAGCCTTCTATATCCTAAAACTGTAATATAGAAGCAAAAAAAACCAACACAGTTATATACTTTATGGGTAGTTTTTGGAATAAATTAAGGCATGTCCTGCTAGAAGTAAGGATCAAATTAATGAGGTTCTCATTTTGTAGGTGGGAGCTACTGCTTTAGGCAACAGGGCTCACTGCTAAGAGGTGATGGTTGAAGGAACACTTGTTAATTCTCAAGGCCTGAAAAAATGATTGTGCTAAAAATACTGAGCAATATCAACATCTGAAAATCACGTACTGCCCCAGCCCGTATCGAAACTTTCCCCTGCAGCATTGAAGTGCCACTCTCCGTATGCTCCAGATACACAATTGTGGAGAACAAGTTCAGTGCAGAGCTGGATTCGTGAAGCCTGGTTTTCTATAACTTTATGTCCTACATCTGTAACCGCTGTATTAATTCCAGCTTCTGTTTGTTAGGGATGCCACCATCACAATAACCTCTGTTCTCTGTTGTCACGATCCTATAACCTCCTACTTCAATAATCTGGGGTCTCATAGCTTTACATTCTATTTGGGAATCATCTGAGGATTTAGTATTGTGCTACTTCCTCTACTTGCATAATGAAGCCCGTGCATTGTGCCTACTCTTGCAGGTTGCCAGAGAACATACAAATTATTGCCAGACTGCTTCGGAGACTCAGACGGTTGCTTGAATAAGGGGTCAAACAAGCCACAGTTACCTGTTGGACCAACTTCAAGCAACTGTACCCTCCCGGTGTACTAGAAGGGTGTTTTTCTGTGACCACCAGATGGCAGTGTCATTCCGAGCAACAGCTTTGGTGTGCACCTACAGCAGTTCCATTTCTTGTCCTTGCCACCCATAGGTGAGAATAAGGACCTTCTAGATCCAGGTGCAAGCCCTTAAGTTTGTCATTTGTAAAAGTGCATGCTCATATCTGGAGTATCTTTTAAAGTTCGTTTTAAAATTTATCACTCAGTTTTGGTAAAATGATTGAGTTTGGCTCATTAGTTTCTTCTTCCCTGTGGCATTGATGGCTCTGTATCTGACTCCAGGTCCTCCTTGTGTCTTCTCTGTCCTCCACGTAGCAGACTTCCCATCTGCTCCTGCCTGCTGTGTACCAGGATGTTTGTAGCTTCAATTTTCTCTTATACCCTGTTTTCTCTGCATTTCAGAGTCTCTCCACATCCTTTTTTTCCCCTTTTCCTTTCCATGCATACCAGTACTTGTATTTTCTTATTTGTGTATTTGTGTATTATTTGTCTTCTTATGTTCCTTCTCAAGCCCCATATTTTCTGCTATTTCTGTAGATGTTTTGCAGTTAACTGTTCTTAACTCTGTATATGGTCTGTTCCCTTCCTTCCTAAAATTCCCTGATCTGCTTCCTTTTCCTATGGGAGACTGAGTCACTCGGGGTATGAACTAGTCACGCATTCTTGGATGGATTTTGCAGGGGTGAAATCAGGCATTATTATGCAGGAAGATGTTGGCAGACTCTTCCAACCACTTTAATGTCAATAAACAAGTTCAGCTAACTATATAGCAGGGAATTCACATGCCCCTGTGTTCTCTGTTGTGGTTCGGTTGGTTTCTCCCCAAATCAGTAGCTTTCCCTTGACATTTAAAACCTCCCTGGAAACTGATTAGATAGAGAAGGTAGAAGTAGACAGAGTGCCTCCAAACAAACAAAAAACCCTTGAGCAGAGGCCCTGGCAAACCTGAGCACAGCTTTGTCACAGCTTTTCTTAACAAAAGCCTATGGGTTTGGGACATTACCCCTTTCCACCTGTATTTCACAAGCAGCTGAAGACCTAGGCTGCTACAGGGAAGGTAGGCGATGGGAAGGAGCCAGGGATGATGACATTGGGGGAGTTGTGTGGTGGCTGTGAGCTTTGAGCAATCTCCAAGAGCTATTGGGGCAAAAAATGCCATGGCATATGCCTGTGCTGGCTGTTGCAGTAAGGACTCAGCGAGGATATTGGCACAATTCAAAGTGTGAAAAACGTATGGGTACTTTGAAGTGCTGCCAAAAGCAGCTTCACGGATGTTTCTGAGCACCATGGGTTGAGCCTGGGCCAAAGAGCAGTTTCCAGAAATTCTCCGGGGTATGGTTTGGGTGATCAGGAGGGTGTAATCACAGTGAGTAGGCCCAGCCACTGGACTGAAAGTTTGGATGAGTACTACCACTACTTTTTGTTTTCTCATCATGCTGTTAGCTTTGTTGGGAAGCCCTTTTTCCCTGAAAATATAACGAGCAACATTATTTGACTGATTAGGTGAGAGTAGGTCTTCAAACCCACCCCTCACATTGTCTTCATTATCTCTTGAAGCAGCAAGATATATACAAGCTCATATACCTAAAATCATTATTCCATAATAGACATAATTTTTGACATTAGACAAAAATAGATACTTTGCTGTCAAATTATACCCTTATTTCTCCACTACTGTGTGTGGATTTAGGATTTTAAAAGGAAATCGTGAATAGGACTGGAGCAAAAATGTATTATTTGTAATTAAATGAGGCCATGAAGGCAGGCACTGTTGGCAAAAGCCCCTTGCATGCACTGATGCTGCCAGGGCCTCATGACTTTCTTACAGGTACCACAGGATTTCTCCTTTTTGCCTAAGACCAAGATCCTGAGTTCAAGTGATTAAGTCTTTCAGGTTTCATTTTAAAATAGGAGGATCTAACTTTCCTGGTTTTGAAGTCAAGCTAGTAAGCATAATCCAAGAGGCTAGAAACTAAAACTGACAAGAAGCTTAATGCAGAGAAAAAAAGCTCCACATTTTTATTTATTTATTTTTAAACCCATTGCTGTTTCGGTATTTTTTTTTTCCCTAGATCCTCACGCTTAAGTGTGGATATTTGGATGAAATACCTCCTGACTAGAGCTAGTGAGGATGTCACGACCTCTTGCAAGGTTGGATTTTTCTGGAATGCAATGAGACCAAATCCTCTTCTAGTTGAATGCTGCATTCTTAAGCGGTGCCTAAAATTTCCTTTTTAGTTATATTTAGGCTGTCTGTCACATCAGTGCCTGTGCTTATATGGAAACTTCTGTTAAACTAATCTGCATTTTCAGGGAGTTGCTG